>NC_083530.1:5600000-5900000 GCF_032362555.1 Amyelois transitella | reverse complement strand
AACGACAAGCAATTCGATAGCATTGAAGCTACAATTTACTATCTAATGCACAATTTAGTCCAAGTTTAGTTCTCTGGAGTTTATGCAGAAACTCGCACCGTATTTCGCCGCTGGGATCATAGTAGCAGTAATTTGAAGCTAGTTTGCTCAACTGATTGAGACGGTGAATTTGGATTGCACGTTATGGATGAGTGGTTGAGGTGTCTGAGTGAAGGAGGTGTCTGGTTCAAATCCTATAGCGTCTATGTTCAGTTGCTTGCAGAGTTATGTCTCACCGTTCATAACAAAAAACATAATCACGTTTATATCCCCTGCGGAGCAGACAGAGCCAGCAGTCATCAAAAGACTGAAAGGCCATGTTAAGCTGTTTGGCTTAATGATAGAATTGAGATGCAAATAGTGACAGGTTGCTAGCCCATCGCCTAAAAGAAGATTCCCAAGTTAATAAGCCTACCCCTTAGTCGCCTTTTACGACATCCATGGGAGAGAGATGGAGTGGTACTATTCTTTTTTTCTATTGGTGCCGAGAACCACACGGCACAGGTCTCACGGTTCATATGAATTAAAAACTTTATAGAGGTAAAGTTCTTCTTCTTACTAGCTTTTACTCGCGGCTTCGGTCCCTTAGGCATTTTCAGAAAAAAAAAAGAACAGAATAAAAAGAAACTAGAAAATATAACTATGTAATATTTTCTTGTTACTGTGAGTAAAGATGTTACAAACAAACAAAAGAATGGTCTATTCTACCTGTGTACCATATTTTATCAAAATCGGTTCAGTAGTTTTTGAGTTTATTCATTACAAACATACAAACATTTTTTTCCTATGGCGTGAATTACCATTAGTCCTGACCTTTGCTTTTTTTTGTACAAATGCTGTTTTGCTACGTCTCTTTAATTCCTATATTCCGCATATTGTAAAAACCAATTAAGGGAACAAAATCTTTAAGATTCCTCTTTTAGGCGATGGCATAGCGACACAATCCCTTAATATCAAAACCACCACTAAGCCTTACCGTGGCATTCGAGTCTCACAAGACTATCGGCTCTGTCTACCCCGTAAGGGATAAAGACGTAAAAATCTGAGTTCGAAATGACTGCCGTGTGGTTCCCGGCACCAATACAAAAAATAATAGGACCACTCCATCTTTTTCCCATGGATGTCGCAAAAGGCGACTAAGGGGTAGGCTTATAAACTTTGGATTCTTCTGTTAGGCGATGAGCTAGCAAATCACTATTTGAATCTCAATCCTATCTTAAAGCCAAATAGCTGAACATGGCCTATCAGCCTTTACAAGACTGTACGGCTCTGTCTACTCTGCAAGGGATATAGAGTTGAAATGACTGCATAGAGGATTGTGTGAAATTAGTATGCTCACGATGGATTACATTGTCGGGGCAAGTTTCACTACATAACTTTAATGGGGGTCGCAGAGTAGACATAGAATGGAGACGCGGCGACATCTGTACGCCATACGTCGCAAACAGCCAATCACAGAACAACTGTAAATCATCGCTAAGAAATAGTCGCGCTCAGCCAATAGCAGCGAAGAATCTAAATCGCGATTACAAATATTTCATGGATTGGAGTAAAAATACAACCTCCGACACAACATCCTCTGTCGCGCGGTTCCCCAGGCATAAGACCTAGCCTGGCGGAAGATCTTCCCTTTGTGGCGGTCGAGCCCGAATCATCGCTCCGCTACAGAGGTATAGCTACTTAAGATGGCGAAATGTCAGGTCAAGAGTAATTGAGCAAGCGATGCGAGAGAGGTCTACAAATCAACTTGATATACCTACATATTGAACAAATATTTTTTTATTTGTACATTATATACATATATTTGTCACGCAAATCGCTTGTCTGATTTTAATTAAATTTCAAAGGTATGTAGGGTTCGTGGGATAAGAAAATCGGTTAAGTAATATCGAAAAGACTGACAGGCCATGTTCAGCTGTTTGGCTTAATGACAGATTGAGATGAAAATAATTCTTTAGTTTATTAGTCTATTATAAGTCACCTATTACGATATACATACATACATACATACAAAAATTACGCCTCTTTCCCGGAGGGGTAGGCAGAAACTACCTCTTTCCACTTGCCACGATCTCTGCATACTTCCTTCGCTTCATCCACATTCATAACTCTCTTCATGCAAGCGGCGGTTTCGGGTACTTTTGACCTGACCTTTTACCAGGACTTATATAGACGACGATAGTCATAGGAAAAAGAGGGAATGATAATATTATTAAGTGCTGGGAACCACACAGCAATAGTTTTAAGATTCTTTCATAAATTTTACGTTTATCATATTATTTCAGTTTTGAACTACGCACATAATGACACGTGCTTATTATCTAGCAGATTGATAAACGCATTCAAATTGCCAATAAAAAATAGAGCCTTTGATATTACTTAGTCTCTGTATATATTTTTACTCCGCTTTTACCAAAGTTTTGGCTATTTGTGTTGCAAGTTCACACAAGAATATAATACTATGAAACTAGATTTCGACATTTCATCACAAGTTCATTCACATAGATATAATCACGTCTATATCCCTTGCGGGGTAGACAGAGCCAACAGTCTTGAGAACACTGATAGGCCACGTTCAGCTGTTTGGCTTTAAGATAGAATTGAGATTAAAATAGTGACAGGTTGCTAGCCCATCGCCTAAAAAAAGAATCCCGAGTTTGTAAGCCCATCCCTTAGTCGCCTTTTACGACAACCATGTGAAAGTGATGGAGTGGTCTTATTCTTTTTTGTATTGGTGCCGGGAACCACACGGCACTCGTGATAGACGTAGATGAGCATCGTGAAATATAATTATTTCATTAACTAGCTACCAGCCCCGGCTTCGCACGGAGAACATTTATACGTAAAAAGCATCCTCTTGAATCAATCAATGTTTACAAAAAAACTGCATGAAAATCCATTTATAGTTTTAAAGATCTAAGCATACATACATACATACATAGGGACAGACGCGGGAAGCGACTTTGCTTTATACTATGTAGTGATATTTAAGTATTAATTAACCCTCCAGTAACCAATACTTTTTCTTTAATAAGCTAATGCACCGAGGGGCGTAATAAGGCGGTGACTTCATTAAAAATAATCAGTATAGATGGCGCCACCAAGTTGTGTATTAATTAAAAAACCGGACGCAAAGACTTTTACAGCGTTGTGAAGGAAAAGAGATCTGTTGTAGACTGGCTTTTTATGAAAATAATTGCCAGCGGCCTTAATTGGATATTTATAAAACATGCCTGATTATTTATACTTGCGTTTTGTATTTACGCATACGAGGAAGTTATTTATTTTTTTGTTTATGTACCTACATCAATTGTTTTATATCAGGTTGATTGTATTTCTTTCTCTTTCCAATTTTAGCGTGTTCTCTTTTGCATCCATTATAGCAAAGATTTGTGAAGGGTTCCACTTTCCGACTTTTCTATCAAATACAATGATTTCACATTTAAACGGACATTTAAGTTACGGAACCCTTAGAAGAACATTTATCAGCTGCTATTGTGCCGTGTGGTTTCCAAAACTTTAGAATTGGACCATTCCATGTCTTTCCCATGGTTATCTTAAAAGGCGACTAAGGTAAAGGCTAATGAATTTCGGATTCTTCTTAAAGGCGATGGGCTAGCAACCTGTCACTATTTTACAATTCCATCATCAAGCCTTACAGCTGAACGTGGCTTTTCAGACTTTTCAAGACTGTTGGCTCTGTCCACCCCGCAAGGTATATATAGGTGAATATATATAGTTTTGCGCGGGTGTGTGAACTGTTTTTTTTTTTAAATTGGATTTATTATAGTCATAATAAATTGAATGTATAAATAACCTTGTTATCGTCCGGTCTGTATACCCCGTTTGTATAGTAATTATACGCGGTTAGCGTAGTAAAACGAGATGGATCTCAGACATACTAAATTATATGTTATCGATACAATAAACGCCTCTCGATCGTTCTATATGTCTGTTGTTTATCAGGTCAATTATTAAAATGAGGATTGAATTTTTAAATTGATAGGTATTAGTTTTACCGCGCGACTTCTGACGGGTTAAATTTCGTTCTTCACTTTACAGTTGTTTCGATACAAACATTAAATTAATTAATGCTAATTTATATACATACATACATAAATATGGTCACGTCTATATTCCTTGTGGGGAAGACAAAGCCAATAAGTAAGTAATATACAGCTTTAAATTTATTATTAATGGTCTCCGACTAACAAACGAGCAATAATGGGTTAAGACCGCCATTGCAAGTATAGTATCATTTTATAACTATTTATATAACTATGTTTTTTCATCTCAATTCTATCATCAAGCCAAAAAGCTGAACATGGCCTATCAGTCTTTTCAAGGCTGTTGGCTCTGCCTACCCCGCAAGGGATATAGACGTGAATATATGTATGTATGTACATAGTATAAACAAGCCTCTGTTACGGGGTAGACCGAGTTAACGATCTTGAAAAGACTGAAAGGCCACGTTCAGCTGTATGGATTAATGATGGAATTGAGATTACTTAGAGAGAAAGGAGAATCCCAAGTTTGTAAGCTTTTCCCTTGATTGACTTTTACAATGTGAACGGGAAGGGTAATACTGGCTCTTGCCTTCGCTACCAAACTATCATTTAAGCATGAACTAGATAAAAGTTTTCCTATTCACTTAGTCTCCTTTTGCGACATCCACTGGTAATAGATGGAGTTGTCCTATTCTAAAGTGGCAGGAACCACACGGCACAACGGCTAATGTTAATTTCAAACAGCACCGCGGTCAAATTCAAATTCAAAATTTTTATTCATTATTATAGGATACTTCATATCGCTTAATAATAGTCAAATCTTTTGGTTTCACAACATTGGTTGACGTCAAATAAATTACTTAAAACTAAGTTTACTGCCGCTTCCAAGGCGTCAGTGCAGAAGAAGCGGTAACAAACTGCACTGCAGCATTTTCTTCAAAAACGTCAACTTCACTAATATCCAAACTTATAATAGCATGTGGACGAGAGAATACATTTTCACACTTGCAACCTCGCTTCACTTCTAAAATAACCAGTTACGAAAATTCCTTACAGCCAAAACGCCTATATAATATTTGCGACGACCTCAGATTCGTCCCAAGGAAGGGTACTTTGATATTGCCGGTTCCATATTTGAAACGTGGGCTGAATCTAAATTGGAAATGTTCCAGGATATTATAAATAAACTATACACGGTTTCAGCGACGGGTTTTGGCAAAACGCATTACGCTGTTTTTGGCATTTTGTGGTAATACTGATCTTGAAATAGCAAGATATTGTAATTAATTTCAAGGTCCAATTCGGGTTAGTTTCCTCTGCAAAGGTTGCGGAGGTCGGATGGGAGTCGCTTCGTGTAAAAACCTGAATCACCCAATCCAGGCATCCCGAGCTGCTCTCCAGAAAGATAAGACCGGGACTAATGCTTAAAGGATGTTAAGATTAAAGTAATTTAGAGCAATCTGATCTATCAGATTACTCTATTACTTATTATTATAGACGTGACTATATGTAAATAAATATGTATGTATGTACTCTAGTACATACATAGTCACGTCTATATTCCTTGCGGCATAACGGGAGCCAAGTCTTGAAAAGACTGACAGGCCACGTTTACGATGGAAACTGTATGGCTTTACAATGGAATTGAGATTCAAATAGTGACAGGTTGCTAGCTGCTAGCTCATCGCCTACTCAGCTAAACTATAGGAAATATCGAAAAGCAGTCTTAACAAAAGTAGTTAGGAGGAGCATTTTCTTTTAGCGAAAAAATGGAAGATGTGATGATGTGATGTGGTAGTAAAGATAATTATAAAAAGCCTTTGAAAATTTGGTATTTTATGTATGTATATGTATTATGTATCTTGTATGTATGTATGCATTTTTTTGTAATGTATGTATTTTTCAGTATGCATGTGCACTTTATCGCACCACCAACTTAAAGTTTTTCTGTTTGGTCAGCTGGTTGACTGGTAGACAATGCCAAACGGCATTAAGTCCGCCTTTTGTACATTTTTGTTTTTGTGCAATAAAGTTTTAAATAAATAAAGGGACCAGCTACTCTGTAATACTCGTAGTATGTACGGAAATGACGTATTAAAAAAAGTTGTTCTACCTGACGATATATCGGTCCATTAGTTTTGGAGTTTATTCGTTACGAACAAAAACACGAAACTTTTTATTCTCTATATAAAATTAGTACGGATTATTAAATATTTGCTGTCAACTGTATGTGCCATAAAGTATTCTTGTAAATCCAAATTATATCCTATGTAATGCCAAATTTCGTTGAAATTTATTTTGGTGAACTTCAGTAAATTACTAACCTTACACTTCGAATTCCAATAAAACTCGAACTGAGTTGCGGGCAACAGCTAGTAATACGAGTAATCTACGTTTTTAATAATCTAGGTAGGTTGTCAAAGAATTTAAATTTGTTTTGATACTGGCCAGATGCACTCGAATGTTTAAATTCTTAACATGAGCATTCCAAATTCAATTTAGTCGCGCAAACTGTCACATTTCAGTAGTGGGGTGACCACACAATGAGTACGGACACTCGTCTGAGCTCATAACTGTCAAAATGACGTATTGTGTTTATACTGCTAAGCCGCAGTTCCACAGCGATGAATTACGTGTTCCTTGACGTTGCATCTTGTCGCTTGTTACTTTTTTTAAAGGTTTTTTTTAAAGTCTGGTTATTTTTTAAAGGTTTTTTTTACTATAGTACCTAACGAATTTAACGGCGGCTTGCGTGTCAATTAAAATTTAGGTACTGTACTTGTATTATTTAGAGTACATTAGACACAATTTCTTATTTTTTATAACATCAGTAATATATATTTCATATAAATATCTGATATATTTCATTGAACTACATTTTTAAAAAATGAAAGTAAAAGTACTTTTTTATAAAACAACTTTAGTAGACGTTTATTGAACAATAATGCTGTTTTTCTTTTAAAAAAGTTATCTTTACTTTGACATATATTTACAGTTATCAAAAATAACGAAAATAATTTTTTAATGAACAGATATTAACTGACCCTTTTTTTTCAATTAAGTGAACAAGATCATAACATAGAAGCAATGGAATTGAACCTTAATTTTTCTGACCTTATGTGGCCAAAAGAATGCGTTATATTGGGGATTTGCGGCCAGAATTTAATTAATACTTCCGAAGCTATGCGGGATTTTCCCGTATTGCTTTTGTTTTTCACGAGTATGTTATAAGGGAATAGCTTATTGGATTAGTCGGTTTATTTATTGGATGCAAACATTTTATTTGAAAATATACCTAATTAGAATTTGTTTCGTGTCCATTATGTTGACGTGTTTTTATTCTTTATTTGAAAACCATTAAAAAATATATAGAAGTGTAAGTAAGTAAGTGCTTTATTGTGATTTTATGTAATGTATTTATTTATGAAGAGATTCCAGTTTGATAATTGGTTACTGTCATATAATTAATCAATCAATTATTTTCAAAAAATAACGAATTTGTTTTTGTTATATGTTAGTACAAACCAACATCATAGAGCCATACAGTTTAACACAACTTTCAGTCTTTTAGAGACTTTTGAAAGCCCCTAAAGAGATAAAGACGAGATCATATGCATGTACTAGAGCGCCCATGAGAAGAAAAAAATCGTATAGACGTCTACTATTTACAATCTATGTTCCTGCCAAATTTCATTTTTATACATACATACACAAAATCACGCCTCTTTCCCGGAAGGGTAGGCAGAGACTACCTCTTTCCACTTGCCACGATCTCTGCATACATAATATAATATAAAAACGGGGAAAATTATTCATCATTGAGGGCTTCAATGATACCCAATATAATGAGTCGCGGGCGCAGCTAGTATATGATAAGCATCTTGCATTAAAAAACAACAAGCGTCACGTTCACAACAAAACTAATTTACCGGGCTATGTGTGGATATAATTTATTTATCGGCCATTACCGTTGACACCCCGGCCGTCAAGTTAATGTATTGTTGACCGCATGTGGGCAAAAGAATCCATTTTGTGGGGATTACGATATTTAATTAGGACGTTGGATGCGAGATATTAAGGGGCGCGCCGTGTGGTTCACGGCACGAATGGAATAAAAAGAATAGGACCACTCCATCTCTCTTCCATGGATGTCGTAAAAGGCTACTAAGGGGTAGGCTTACAAACTTGGGATTCTTTTTTAGCCGATGGGCTATCAACCTGTCACTATTTGAATCATTCTACCTTAAAGCCAAATAGCTGAACGTGGCCTAACAGTCTTTTCAAGATTGTTGGCTCTGTCTACCCCGCAGGGGATACAGACGTGACCATATGTACGTATGTATGTTTAGGGTTGGTGGTCACCCTACTGATAATGAATGAAAAAAAAAATTTAATTTCAACAACATTATTAGGTGCGTGTGTACATTTTTTTTTTAACAGGAACTAGCTTTGACCCGCTTCTTCGGCCGCGTGAATCTACAAAAAGCGAAGTTTGTCGCATAAAAAAATGCAAATTGTTTGAGCCAAACACGGAATAAATAAATAAATTATAAATATATACCTACGGGACAAATTACACAGATTGAGTTAGCCTCGAAGTAAGTTCGAGACTTGTGTTACGAGATACTAACTCGACGATACTATATTTTATAATAAATACTTATATAGATAAACATCCAAGACCCAGGCCAATCAGAAAAAGTAATTTCCTCATCATGCCCTGGCCGGGATTCAAACCCGGGACCTCCGGTGTCACAGACAAGCGTACTACCGCTGCGCCACAGACGCCGTCAAACGGAATCCATCACTATCATAGATATTTTAATAGTCAATTTCAATTATACACCGTTGACTGCACTATATAAACGAGCGAAACCGCAGGCGTATCATACCATACATGGATGGACACGTCGCTCTGAACTGAGCATGCGCAGACATTATTCATCACTGACTCTTTGGAAGCGGCAATGAACTTAGTTTTAAGCAATTTATTTGACGTCAACGCATGTCGTTAAAGGCGACCAAGGGAAAGGCTTACAAACTTGAGATTCTTTTTTAGGCGATGGGCAAGCTACCTATCACTATTTGAATATCAATTCTGTCATTAAGCCAAATAGCTGGACGTGGCCATTCAGTCTTTTCAAGCCTGTTGGCTCTGTCTACCCCGCAAGGGATATGGACGTGACCATATGTATGTATGTATATATGTATTTGACGTCAACCAATGTTGTGAAACCGAAAGATATGATAATTATTAAGTGATGTTGAAGTGTCCCATAATATATAACTATTATGAATGCGAAAGTTTGTGAGTATGTCAGTATGGACGTTTATTACTCTTTCACGCAAAAGCTACTGAACCGATTATGAGTCGAGGGTACAGCTAGTAAATTTATAAGCACTTTCTACTTGCCACGCATTTTCATGCATTCAAATCAGGTTAAAATTAAGCCATAAGTTTTTCTAAATAAAAACCAAATAAATATTTCATTTCTATTGCTTTATCTACCTAAAATTATGTCTATATTCATCTTCCTACATCACAATAGCAGGCGATTTATCAAAACTGTCTTTGATTGGTCGCCAAACAATGTTATATGGGTTAAGTTCCTGCTGTGATAAGCTATACGTCTTACAAATAAAATTATTGGCTTCAAAGAGACGTGTTTATACCAGATTTATAAAGTGACAAGTTTTGAAAGAAGGTTTTTTTTGCTTGGTCAGGTTTTTGTGTATTCTCGTTTTATAATTTACACACATCCAGATAATATGGATGTTTTTTACTCTTTCACGCAAAAACTACTGAACCGATTACAATGAAATTTGGTATGTAGATAGCTGAAGACCCAGAACGACATACAGGCTACTTTTTATCCTATAGTTTCCGCGATATTGATAGTGTTTCCATGCGGACGAAGTCGCGGGCGGCCTCTAGTACTTATATTATTTGGTAGCGAATAAAAATTTTGGCGTGTGCCAACTGGATCATTAAGCCAAACAGCTGAACGTGGCATTTCAGTCTTTTGAAGACTGTTGGCTCCGTCTACCCGGCAAGGGATATAGATGTGACCATATGAATACAATATGTTACAATAGTCATTTCGAGAGCGAACATAGGTATTGAATCAAAGCATTTCTGTTTCGTTCTGTTTCTTAATAAAGTTACAAGACAAAAAATTAGGTTAGTTATTTAGGTAAATTAGGTAATACAAAATATTAGATTACGCGAGTTTCATACATCCATATAATATCACCGTGTGGTTCCCGGCACCAATACAAAAAAGAATAGGACCACTCCATCTCTTTCCCATGGATGTCGTAAAAGGCTACTAACGGATAGGCATACAAACTTGGGATCCTTTTTTTAGGCGATGGGCTGGCAACCTGTCTTTAATTGAATCTCAATTCTATCATTAAGCCAAATAGCTGAACGTTCCCTTTCAGTCTTTCCAAGACTGTTGGCTCTATCTACCCCGCAAGGGATGTAGACGTGACCATATGTATGTATGTAAATATTCCTCGTGTAATAGTACAAGATATATATTGTGCCTGGCTCCTCTACATATATCGAACTTCGATGCTGTCCCTTGCAATAAAAAATTCGTAACCTTTTCGCTTCAGTATTCTCTTTTTTTGCGCAATAAACCATTTATGGGTGCAATTGGATCAAAAGGTCCTTTAATATTTGATGTGTCATGAGGCTCACATATACGATTTAGTTTCCGAAAAACTTTTTAGGATTCCTTACCTTAAACGACCAAGGGATAGGCTTACAAACTTGGGCTTAATGATAGAATTGAGATTCAAATAGTGACAGGTTGCTAGCCCATCGCCTAAAATAATCCCAAGGTTATAATCTAATTCCTTAGTCGCCTTATATTTTTATATGTATTATATCTTTGCTTTATTTTAATAACGGTAACAGATAGACGCTTAAAATTTTCACAGAATATTAACTTGTGTATTACCATTCAAAATAATTAAATAACAATACGAGTAAAATACTTAATTATTAAAGGGAGTGATTTTATAAAGCCAAGTCGCATATCGCGTCTGTCTTTCTGTGCGTATGTATGTATCGATACACAGCCTATAATTTCGCTACAAATTAATATTACAAGGCAGTGGATTATCCCCTGTGATACATAAAGCTGATATCAGAGAGAGATAACAATATTTATTGTTGTGTCAGAGCGAGACAGCATTAGTATATGTATAATCCGGCTCAAACAGTGGCCTCATAACAGACATGTAATAATTAATTATGTATAATCCTATCAGTTACAAAACACCGCTAGTAGGTAAGGGAACTGACGGATGTGTAACCTGATTTATTTATCACTAGCGACCCGCCCCGGCTTCGCACGGGTGCAAAATTATAAATGTTATTATACATAAAAACCTTCCTCTTGAATCACTCTACCTGTTACAAAAAACCGCATCAAAATCCGTTGCGTAATTTTAAAGATTTAAGCATACAGACAAACAGACTAAAATAGCGACTTTGTTTTATACTATGTAGTGACTAGAGGCCGCCGCGACTTCGTCCGCATGAAAATCCTATAAATCCAGCAGGAACTCCGGCATAAAAAGTAGCCTATATGTTATTCTGGGTTTTCAGCTACCTACATACCTACCAAATTTCATCATAATCTGTTCAGTAGTTTTGACGTAAAAGACGGAAAAACCCATATACAGGATATATGGTACTTTCCACGCGGACGGAGTCGCGGTCGTTAGCTTATAAGGTTATTAAGATGTGCCATGTTGTGTTAGGACCAATTGTTTTAAATTTATGACATCTGTATACTATGATTAATGGCTTCATATCGTCGCAATGAGTTCAACATTTATTGCAATAACAAACGCTATAAATCATAGTCGTTTGAAGGAACGATTATTGACAAACTATACCTACATATGCCGTGTGGTTCCCAGCATCAGTAGAGGGAATAATTGGTCCACTCCATCTCTTTCCCATGTCGTTTAAGGCGACTAAGGGATAAACTTATAAACTTAAGTTTATTTTAATCTGTCAGTTTTGAATCTCAATCCTATCATAAAATTAAACAGCCGACCGTGACCTATCAGTCTTTCAAGACTGTTGACTCTGTCTACCCCGCAAGGGATATAGACGTGATTAAATATATATATAAACTATATGTTATTCAAACAGACAATTTTTCGGTCTTCCCTTATTTCTAAAACATACCACTTTGATTACTAGGGACTCAGAATTTTAGCCCAAATTGGCTTCGCTTCAAAACCTGATGAACTAATTTGAATGTGGGAAAATATGAGGTGCCGGTTCAGGAAAGGCATCAAACCGCACGGATTTAATTATAAATATTTATGAAGCGGCCGAAAATTTTGTTTGTTTGTTTGTTAACTCTTTATTGCACATAGGAATAAATATAACAAATCAAAAAAAAACTGTTATTGGATTTTGAAGAATATGTATAATGACGGAATTATTATACCCAATTGGGATTTCTTCCAGTCAACCAAAATATAAAGAATTAAAATTTCATTCATAACTCTCTTCATGCAAGCTCGTCGGTTTCGGGTACTTTTGACCAGACCTTTTCCTAGAACGTCTCCGATTTGATCAAGGTGCGTTCGTCTAGACCTTCCCACTCTAACAGTATTTAGGTTTATTACACAAATAAATAAATAAATTTTTGTGCTACAATTTTTCTAGAATTTCTCACGGCAACGCAGCCTCAATAAAGTCTAGTCACAAATAGAGAAACATTCTGAGCGACCGCAACAAAATCATCCAGATATACTCGTGCCGTGATATGTATCGGATTCCCGTCGGCCGTCTCAGGACGGCTCACTGAGCAAATCCACATTTCTACTTATTTATAGATTAAAATATCAACGAACTGAGGCCTTCAAAGGAATGTGCATACATACATATACTCACGTCTGTATCCCTTGTGGGGTAGACAGAGCCAACAGTCTTAAACAACTGGAAGGCCTCATTCAGATATTTGGCTAGACGATAGAGCATAGATACATCTCATTTCCCATGGATGTCGTAAGAGGCGACTAAGGGATAGGCTTGTAAACTTGGGATTCTTATTTTAGGCAATAGGCTAACAACCTGTCACTGTTTCAATCTCAATTCTGACATAAAGCCAAACAGCTGAACGTGGCCCATCAGTCTCTTCAAGACTGTTGGCTCTGTTTACCCCGCAAGGGATACAGACGTGACTATATGAATGAATGAATGAATTTGCAGAATGAGGTGTGTCAAATTTAACTAAGATTCATTTAACGCGGGCAGATCCGCGGACTAGTCCGTCTAGTTAATCATGGCATCCTGACAGGAAGTAGGGATAAATTATTCACTTCCTTGAGTTTACAGCACGATTCCACAGACTGTATAAGTCATTATGACATTGATGTGTTTAACGAATACCTCCTATACACCATATTTAGTAACTGAAAATGGTCTGTTAGGTCGTAAAGATTTTACACACGCACATTTTAAGGACTGTACACACATGCATATATTATATAGAAATATTCCTTTTACTTATAGTTGTGCCGTGGGGTTACCGGCACTAATAAAAAAAAAAGAATAGGACCACTTCCCGTGGATGTCGTAAAAGGCGACTAAGGGATAAATTTGGGATTTTTTATTATAGGCGACGGGCTAGCAACCTGTCACTATTTGAATCTCAATTCTATCATTAAGCCAAAAAGCTGAACGTGGCCTATCAATCTTTTTAACTGTTGCCTCTGTCTACCCCGCAAGGGATAAAGACGTGACTATATGTATGTATGTACTTATAGTTCCATGCGGTTCCCGG
Organism: Amyelois transitella; assembly: GCF_032362555.1. NCBI lineage: Eukaryota > Metazoa > Arthropoda > Insecta > Lepidoptera > Pyralidae > Amyelois > Amyelois transitella. The sequence goes on along the minus strand of NC_083530.1, from coordinate 5,886,133 downwards.
CACTTCAGAATAGGACTTATCCATATCTTTCTCATGGATGTCGTAAAAGGCGATTACAGGAAAGGCTAAACTTGGGATTATTCTTGTAGGAGATGGGATTATTCTTGTAGGAGAAAGCCGAACAGCTGAACGTGGCCTATCATTCTTTTCAAAACTGTTGGTTCTGTCTACCCCGCAAGGGATATAGACGTGACCATATGTATGTATGTGTGTATGTATGTTTATGAGAGTGTAGAATGTCATTAACACTTCATGGAAATTTCCGCTCAACGAGATATGTCATATCATACAAACATGCAAATATACAGGAATTATTCTAACACTCGCACGATCAATATACGCCCGTGAATTTGCTCATAACTCGTAAAGGCAGAGGTTTGTTATACACTACGCACTTCTTTACCTTACCCTTACTTTTGCTTTTGTTCTGTTCAATTTGACCCTTACTATATCTGGTTCACCTTAGGTAAATTAAACATTAATTGATACGGAAGAACGGAGTCTACTGGTACAAGTATTCCATAACTTAAAAGTAGGCTTCAACACCTGTTTAAAAATTGTAAACACAATTTACCTAAATAAAATTTATTTATTAAAATTTATTTATTTATTATTTACCTAATGCATTCTTTTTTAACGCAAATCCCTAGGGAAGACTAGTTTTAGCTTGATTATAAGTTTTTTAGGCGACAGGCTAGCAACCTGTCACTATTTGCATATCAATTCTATCATTAATCTAGACTAGCAGAAGGTGGCCTATCTTTTCTGACAGTCTTTTCGATACCGTTGATTCTGATTAGATTTTAGTATTTTCGTGCTTATAATAACGTCTATATCCCTTGCGAGGTAGACAGAGTGAATATTTTTCAAAGACTGATTATCCACGCTCAGCTTTATAGGTTAATGATAGAATTGAGATTCAAATATGACAGATTGCTGGCCCATCGCCTAAAAGAAGAATCCCAATTTCATAAGTCTATTCCTTAGCTGCCTTTTAAGACATCCATGGGAAAGCGATGTAGTGGTCCTATTTCTTTTTCTATCGGTGCCGGGAACCACACGGTAGTTACGTTAGTACGGATGATATTCGTTAAGATTCCTCAAGGTAAAGGACGTCCTGGTAAAGGGTCAGGTCAAGAGTACCCGAAACCGCCGAGCTTGCATGAAGAGAGTTATGAATGTGGATGAAGCGAAGGAAGTGTACAGAGATCGTGGCAAGTGTAAAGAAGTAGTCTCTGCCTACCCCTCCGGGAAAGATCATACATACATACATATGGTCACGTCTATATCCCTTGCGCGGAAGACAGAGCCGACAGTCTTGAAAAGACTGAATGGCCACGTTCAGTTATTTGGCTTAACGATAGAATTGAGATTCAACTAGTGACAGGTTGCTGGCCCATCGCCTAAAAAAAAAACCCAAGTTTGTAAGCCTATCCCTTAGTCGCCTTCTACGACATCCATGGGAAAGAGATGGAGTGGTACTATTCTTTTCTGTATTGGTGCCAGGAACCACACGGCACAAAGAAGAAGAAAAAGCGGGAAAGAAGCGTGATTTTATGTATGTACTAGAGGCCGCCCGCGACTTCGTCCGCATGGAAACCCTATCAATCCCGCGGGAACTCTGGGATAAAAAGTAGCCTATGTGTTGTTCTGGGTCTTCAGCTACCTACATACCAAATTTCATGGTAATCGGTTCAGTAGTTTTTGCGTGAAAGAGTAACAAACATCCATACAAACTTTCGCCTTTATAATAGTAGTAGGATGTATTCTTCAAGGTGTGTAAGCACGCCCTAACTCAAGTATAGACGTACTTATAATGCCTGTCACGTGCCAAACGAAAAAAATGTGGACAATATCACACTCTCAGATACCAAGGGAATGTTTTCAATTTCATGTCAACGATATTGGAGAAATTGTGACATGTTTTTGATTTATTTTCGTACGATTGTGTGTAATGAGAAGCAGTCGTGATGACGGTGATGATGATGATGATTTTGAAACAACTAAAACATTGGTGAAATACGTACATACATATGGTCACGTCTATATCCCTTGCGGGGTAGACAGAGCCAACAGTCTTGAAAAGACTGAATGGCCACGTACAGCTGTTTGTACGGCTTTACGATAGAATTGAGATTCAACTAGTGACAGGTTGCTAGCCCATCGCCTAAAAAAGAATCCTAAGTTTGTAAGCCTATCCCTTAGTTGCCTTTTACGACATCCATTGGGAAAGATTTGGAGTGGTCCTATTCTTTTTTTGTATTGGTGAAATAATTGCATTAATTAACAAAAAACTGTCCGAGGTATAACGAAGTACTTCTTCCTCCTGGCTTGAGTCCCGGTTGCATCCTCACCACTCTGGAGAGGAGCCCGGGGTGTGCCTTTGACCATGGATCCTGGATTGGGTGAGTCAGGTTTTTACACGAAGCGACTCCCGTATGACCTTCGCAACCTTTGCAGGGAAATCTAACCCGTATTGGATCCATGGTTGCACATTCAATTGCCTGAATGTGCAGGTTTTCTCCCGCTGTTTTCGCTCACCGTAAGAGCATCGTATTAGTACATACATTCATACATATAGTCACGTCTATATCCCTTGCGGGGTAGACAGAGCCAACAGTCTTGAAAAGATTGAATGGCCACGTTCAGGTATTTGGCTAAATGATAGAATTGATATTCAAATAGTGGCAGGTTGCTGGCCCATCGCCTAAAAAGATTCCCTTTGTAAGCCTATCCTTTAGTTGCCTTTTACGACGTCCATGGGAAAAACATAGAGTGGTCCTATTTTTTTTTCTATTGGTGCCGGTAACCACACGGCACGAATCGATTACTATTTAAACTAATGTACATTACTTTCGAAAATAGTCTTTGGTACATGGCTGAAGTGGGATTCGAACCTGTGCCTTTCTAATTCAACCACCGACTAATAATCTTAATACATGTCATTTCTCCGTTAAAAATTAACAAACGTATACAAAAGAAAAGATGTCACATTTTGATGTCACACATTATTTTAGTTTGTTTTGACAGCAATTTGTGACAAAGATTCGGGTTTCGCTTCGTTAGAGTTGTTTTCTCATGTCATTCTGTCATGACACAATTTGTCAAAACCCAAATTAACCTAACTAGTCGCTCGCAGTGTACGTAAACCCGCGACCACATTGAATTTTTACAAAATTGTGGATATATCTAAAATTACTTGACCAATTTTAATTACCCTGTTAACATAAATATTCCATGTACCGTGTGGTTTCTGGCACCAATAAAAAAAAAGAATACCACCACCTCCACCACTCTATCTCTTTCCCATGGATGTCGTAAAAGGCGACTAAGGGATGGGTATACAAACTTGGGCTTCTTTTTCAGGCGATGGGCGAGCAACCTATCACTATTTGAATCTCAATTATATCATTATAAGTCAAATAGCTGAACCATTCAGTCTTTTCAAGTCTGTTTGCTCTGTCTTCCCCGCAAGGGATATAGACGTGACTTGAGATTTGCGAAAAGTAGTTTGCACTTGCGACGCGCATTTGAGAAAACCCATTATTCATTTTCAGGTGGCGCTAAATTCGTCGATTTTCATAATAGATGGCGTTTAATTCGTTCCGTGTTATAAGAGGTGATACTTTCGTCGCTTTTTGTCGATGGCGTTAAATTCGTCGGTTTTTGTAGATAGCGCTAAATTCACGCGAAGCTTCGGGTAAAAGCTAGTAACTAATATGGATTACCGCTAACGTACATTAAGTACACGTTCCATCACAGGTAACTCGATATTCAGTATGATCTTAGCAAATACTTGGAAACTATGTTAACTAGAAGATGCCTGAAACTGACGGCGCTGAAACGCCCAACTTGAGCTATTGTGATGATATTCTATAATTAACTATGTTAATGCTAGTTTAACGACTATATGCTATGTATCCCAACCAATATTATTAGGTCTTATTATTTGAATATCTCATTATCATTAAGCCAAACAGCTGAACGTGGCCTTTCAGTCATTTTAAGACTGTTGGCTCTGTCTACCCCGTAAGGTATATAGAGGTGATGATGTGTATGTATGTATAATTAAGTCTTTACATTTGAAATTAGCGTTTTTTTGCTCTGGTCATTTTAATCACAAATTTCTCCTACATACATAATGAATGACTCCTACATAATACTCCTACATGATGACTGAATGGCCACATTCAGCTATTTGGCTTAATGATAGAATTGAGATTCAAATAGTGACAGGTTGCTAGCCCATCGCCTAAAAAAGAATCCCAAGTTTGTAAGCATATCCTTTAGTCGCCTCTTACGACATCCATGGGAAAGACATGGAGTGGTCCTATTCTTTTTTTTATTGGTGCCGGGAACCACACGGCACTTTCAAATTTCTCCTTCTTGGTTAGAAATTCCAAATTCTAATTTATACAGCTATTAGCCGTCCCGGTAAACGTTGTTTTGCCATATAAATAATTTTAAAGTAATTACTGGTTAACAACCCTTATTACTATGGGGTATGAAAAATGGATGTAGGCCGATTCTCAGACCTATTCAATATGCTCAGAAATCGCCTTCAAGAAGACTCCTAAGTTTATTATCCTTTCTCGTAATCACCTTTTACGACATCCATGGGAAAAATGTAATGCTCCTATTTTGAAGTACCGGGAACCACACGACAAAGCAACAAAGACCTTAAATTAACTAGTTCCTCCGATTTCTAATTAAGCGCTAACTACCCACAAAACAGCAATTTCACGACACTTTTAATGATGTAATGGGGATGTGGGGACGAAAAGAACCCGCCATTTTGTTTCCCGATACAGGGGTTATAGTTCCCAGAGGAATGTTAGTACGGCTGTGGACGTAAATAACTGGGATGGGTCTTTTTAACCGTAAATTATGATGGTATTATGAATGTTCGCTTTACGAATAAAGGAACTAATCTATACTAATATTATAAAGCTGAAGAGTTTGTTTGTTTGAACGCTCTAATCTCAAGAACTACTGGTTCGAATTGAAAAATTATTTTTGTGTTGAATAGACTATTTGTCGAGGAAGGCTATAGGCTATAAAACATCACGCTGCAACTATAAGAAGCGAAGAAATAATGGAAAATGTGATTTAAAAAAACGGGGAAAATTATTCATCCTTGAGGGCTTCAATGATGCCCAAAATAACTATTCCGCGCGGACGAAGTCGCGGGCACAGCTAGTTATTTATAACGTGTTAACTCATCTAAGCAAAAAAATAAAAACTTAAATATTTAAATTTAACGCACTCCTAAACATTGATTTTAAATTTAGTAAATCAGGTTTTACTTAACAAAATCACAAAATGAGTCAGTGATTACGATGTTTACTCGTTGAAGAGATAATTTGACAGATAAAAAAGGATTCGAAACGCTCCGATCTAAATAAAGGCAGCATTCCATAACTATGTAGTTGTCTGTGTAGATGTGCCCGCGACTTCGTCCGCGTGGAATAGTTATTTTGGGCATCATTGAAGCCCTCAAGGATAAATAATTTCCCCCGTTTTTTTCACATATTCTATTGTTTCTTTACTCCTTATAATTGCAGCGTGATGTTATATAGGCTAAAGCCTTCCTCGATAAATGGTCTATTCAACGCATAAAGAATTTTTCAGTTCGAGCCAGTAGTTACTGAGATTAGCGCGTTCAAACAAACAAACTCTTCATAATATTAATATAGATATAATCACGTCTATATCCCTTGCGGTGGGTATGTAGATAGATGCGAGTTTGTCAGTATCCAATTAAATATGCATTTCAAGTAAGATGAACTAAAAAATTAAAAAAAAAAAAAAACAAAAAATTGATAGTACTACAAAATATATTTAAATTTGCCTTTTTTTATTTGCTAATTGCACCAGAAAATGATCTAAATCTTTATATATTAAGGCTACTAATAAATACATTTACTAGAAAAGAAAAAACAAAATCAGACCGGCGATACATTAGTTAGATTAGTTAAATCTCGCGACTAAGCATAGCAATGTTAGTATATCTTAAAGCCAAACAGCTGAACGTGGCCTTCAGTCCCTTCAACACTGTTGGCTCTGTCTACCCCGCAAAGACGTGACAATATGAATGAATTCAAAAAAAAGTATAGCAATGTAACGTCATAAAGCTTAGCTTTTCATATACTTAGACCCTATTCTCCACGTTTGAAACTGCCGACCTGGGTTTAATAGACACATTTAGATACTGTTTAAGTTTATTAAGAAGACGTAAATTTGAGGAAAGAAGTGTTTATGGAATCTTCTGATTTATCTTTTAAGTATGTGTTATGTGTTTAGAATACCGTATCTACCCATGCATGTCGTAAAAGACGACTACGGGAAAGGCTTATAAACTATAGCCTAGCAACCTGACACTATTTGAATCTCAATTCAATAATTAAGCCGTACAGCACGTGGCCTATCAGCTTTTTCAAGACTGTTGGCTTTGTTTACCCTGCAAGAGTTATAAACGTGACTATATTTATGTATAAAGTATAAATAAATATTATAAAGTAGGTACATACCTAGATGCATTTTATATGAATTGTGGACCCAATAAATTTTAACGCTAAAAGCGCATCTCTAAAAAAAAAAACAGTTTTATGAATACACAAAAACGAATTTATTAGCCGTCAAATATTTAATTTTATTTTGCTACGTCGAAACGACACCACGAATGGCATATTAAAATATTCCGTAGCAAAATATACAAGAATTTTATATTATTTCGATGCTCCTTGAATATAAAACCTAGTTATATTGTCAAATATGCATTAAATTTGAATTCAAATGTGGGCAAAATTGAATAAAATATAAAAGTAAGCTTAATTTTTTATATTTATCAACTTATATTATAAAAAGATAGTCTGTCTGTTACACTCTCACGGCTAAACTGCGGGCCTAATTTTGGTTAATAATTAGGTAATTAAACTATACATGAATAAAAATATTTATTTTAAAATTATAAAAAATGGTTATTAAAGGCATTCAGCTTTGTGGATCTGTCCCCTGATTTTAGTCAGTGTAAACATAAATATATCAATTTAAGTACATGTCTGTTTATCATGTGAAATAAATTAAAACAAAAACTGAGGTAAAAAACGTAATTTTTCTGTTGTTCACAAAAAAGCTACTAATTTGATCGCGATTATATTTGCTAAGAACTTACATACTTTTTATCCCGGACAAAAGTACTGTTCCCGCTGGATTTGCGATTAACAATAATACTCGTATGTGCGAGCGAGATTGCATGCTTATATATTATGCAAAAGCTTATTATATTATATAAATTGTTTTTTTTAAATAAAGATTGAAATAGCACATCGCAAATAAAGAACAATGTATTCACGCGCGCCATCGTAATCAAAAATTCCTTTTTCGAACGGCACAGATTAAAAATAGTTTTGTTCTTTTTTTTCACAACCGCCTCGCGTCAATAGCACCTCGTTATTATGCTATGGAATTATTCGATTCTGGACTCGATTATCTCACTTTCCGGGAACGATCGATAGATTACTTTAGAAATGAATGGTCGCTTTGTTGCCCGACGCAGGATTGGGAACACCTGGCGCGGCCATTTAGACGAATAGTGCTGGGGAGGGATCGATAAATATGTGGCATATTTTATTGATATTTTTTTTTTCATGAATTTCATTTTATATTAGAAAACTTTTACTAACATTCAAAAATTGAATACAATATTATATCAAAATAAAAACTAATTTTGGAGTACTTACCAATACTGTGTTTTTTGAAAAACATGTTTTTCTTTTTTTTTTTCCTAAGTTGAAGATTATATAAAACGTTCGTACCTTTTTTATATTAAGGTCTTGGAGAATGTTGGCTTTTCCTACCATACAATGGTAGAAAATACGATGCGTATACATCCAAATAAAAATCGTAACTTATCGATAAAAATCATCGGATCCAACGCCCATCCCTTCTCCATAGGCTCGCGGTCGTAAAACTGTTCAAAGGAATTTCTTACACAAAGCTTAATTTGGAGAATAGACGCATATGCACAAAATCACACACAGCACTCCTACACAGAATTAACATTTAGTATGAAAATGACCGGGCACTTTATGTATGTGTTGTATGGCTTAAATAAACATTGAGTTTAAATAAATAGAGAGAACTTTAGCGACTTGCTATGTAAACATTCAGGATAAGTTTCCAATTTGAATATTGCATACTATAAACATTTTACAAACATGCCGTGTGGTTACCGGCACCAATAGAAAAAAGAATACGAATACTCCATCTCTTTCCCATGGATATCGGAAAAGGCTACTAAGAGATAGGACATGTCACTAATTCAATTCTATTCTATTATTGGGTCTTTTACTTTCTTAGAGACTGTTGGCTCTATCCACCCCCGTTAGGGATAAGTTTCTTCGCTAGTCAAATATTAGCATTAATAATAATTTATATTTAATTTAATTTAAAAGAAATAATAGAAAGCATTTTAATTTAATTTATTTTTGGTCTGTTGAAAATTAAGTTATTTAAGAAGTGCCATTTAAATATGTTTTATTTTGAACAGGATGTTCCAATACTTTATATTATTTGTAGAAGTATTTCTTGTTTAAAATATTTGTACTGTTCATCTTAAAAGCCAATTCTTGTCGTATAGTTCAAAGTTGATGTTCAATTTTCTAAATTGCATGCCATAGAGTTAAAGGAGAATTGTATCAAATGTGTTTTTAAATATCTCCTTGTTTATTTTAAGTGGTATTTGTTAACAATATTCTGGTTCTATAGTTATTTCAATGGCTGGACAGGAATTCGTTTCTCTCTGACTTTGAATTTTAAAACATATTTCGTGTCAAGATGTTTGAATTTATTGTTAGTGTCAGAATGGTATTTTCTAGTTGTTTTAATTTGCTTTGAAAAGTGGACTTTGAAATTAGTTTCTACAATAGTTGTTAAAATTTTGCAATATTCGTAAGTTTGTTGAGATTCTTAACTACAACGTATTTCTTTTTTTATAAAGGCGTAATCTACTAATCGAAAACATTGAAATTTTTATTACAGTCAAAATCATAAATTGGCCGTTGACTGTACACACGTACACCTTATAAAAGCAACTAAATTACACGCTCAAATACTTCGATTTACCTATTACTAAGCACAATACAATCATTTATGAAAAAACGAACATGGCGGCTCAAAAAAGGCGGCAAATATTTCGCGCCAATTCTAAAGCGGTTATGAGCGTCGAAAATCACACCGAGGTAGGTTGCCATTGTAATGTATGAAATTTCTTAAAGGTCTTTAAATATTTCTTTAAAATATGGTCACGCTGAATTAGTTTAGACCTCAGCCATGTCGAAACTTGCGTACAGTGGGCAAAATATCGAGATATTGTTAATATTTTTTTGGATTTAAAATTTTAAACGAAATTTTTAAATGGTCTGATTTTCACGGTTGGAAGTTTTGTGCTTACACTGTAAACAGCTATTGCTTCTAAAATTAAATTTTGAATGCGGCCATATTTTTATTTTCTTGTTTATCTTGCCAGTAACAAGTCGTGTTTTTTAATGTTGGATAAAAAAGTTTCATTACCGTTGTCGTAACAAGTCGTTTTTGTTTTGTTTTTGCAAAGTTTACAATGTTTCTGCCACTTGTTTTTTTTTTTATAGAATAAAAAGTTTTGGCACCGTCGCAGAAAGAAGGGTGTTGAGTGTGAAGAGATCTCTTTCCCTAATTAGTTTTGTGTGAACGCACCTTTATTGTCGTCCTCATAATTTCTACATAGATGTGCCCAGGATTCGCCTGGATGTAAAGTTGTACATCCAGTAGCATGAATGAGCAGTTTTATGATGTTTTCTTTCCCGTAAGAGCAGCGGTTATAAATCAAACTAATGTACCTTAATATTTACAAAACTCGAAAAATATTGGGTAGATTTCGAATGATGTGCAAGCGAGCTGTCACTATTTGAATCTCAATACCATCATTAAGCCAAACAGCTGAACTTCTCAATTTTCAACCGAATAAAAATGGATGAAAAATAAATAAGAGCAGACCGTGGCATTAATAATTTCGCGAAGATAAAGGCAACCAGTGTAATTCCTTGTACCGATCTAAAGGACTCCATTACTTTAGTATTCTCTCCATAATTCAGAAGTCCCGAGTTGTTTTTCTTCCATTACCCGCCCAATTTAATATTTTATTAATATTTTTTTTCGGAGGATATTTTTGGGAGCGTTTAATTTGGACTTGGATTTTTTTTTGTCCGAACGATTTAGGGTGTAATGTCTACTGTAGGCAAACTTCTTTATGTATGCCATAGCAACGGTTGCCATGACTTGTTAGTTAGAAAAACATATCAGACATATTATTTTTATTGTTAAACTAGCTGTGCCCGCGACTTCGTCCGCGTGGAATAGTTATTTTTGGCATCATTAAAGCCCTCAAGGATGAATAATTTACCCCGTTTTTTTTTCACATTTTCCATTATTTCTTCGCTCCTAAAAGTTGCAGCGTGATGTTATATAGCCTAAAGCCTTCCTCGATAAATGATCTATTCAACGCAAAAGGAATTTTTCAATTCGAACCAGTAGTTCCTGAGATAAGTGCGTTCAAACAAACAAACAAGCATGCATACAAACTCTTCAGCTTAGAATATTAGTATAGGTATTTCCATTTTATTTCCATAATATAGTACTTTTAATTTCATTACGTCTGTCCTCTATTCTCCTTCTTTCTTCTTTTGTGAATAACTAACTTTGCGACTATACTTCCTACATCTACCAATCAACTTGGGAGGCAAAAAACATACGATGTTACGATTTATTACGGTGGCGCTAAATTCGTCGCTTTTTGTAGGTAGCGCTTAAATAGGCGCGGTCGAAGCTTCTGGTAAAAGCTGGTTTAAAAATAAAATATGTACATCAGATGTTCCGTCAATTAGAAAACTATTCGTTTGATTATTCCTACTGAACGCATAAACAAACACACTCATTTCTATTTATTAGTACGAGCATAGATCGAAAAGAAATGCCTTAAGTTAAAATACTTAACTAATTGCGTTATGCATTTAAAACAAATATTCCGAGAATCACTATCTTCGATCTTCATTCCGCTGTTCATCGATTTGCATTCGATTTAATATCGATTTAACTCGATTAGTTAACGAATCGCCGGTAGGGTTTTTATAGCTCGCTCCCAATGATTTACGAGTTATAAGCTGTGGTTACGTTTTGAAACTGAAAATGCTTCTTGATTGACCGTTATCGATATATCTAATGATTAAATAAATATAAATAAATATTTATGGAACAAAATACACAGATTGAGTTAGCATCGAAGTCAGTTCGTGACTTGTGTTACGAGATACTAACCCAACGATACTGATGGAATTAAGATTTAGATAGTGACAGCCCATTGTCTAAAAGAAGAATCCCTAGTTTATAGCCTTTCCCTTAGTCGCCTTTTACGACATCCATGGGAAAGAATTGAAGTGGTCCTATACAATAGTGTCAGGAACCGCGCGACACTACTTTATATGCTTAGTTATAAAATTATTAGTTTGATCACGTGGCCAATAATTATCCATAGCCAAATTCTGCTTTCTTTCAAATCTATTAACTAACTTTATTTAAAAAAAAATCTGGGAATAATTGAAATTAAAAAAAAAAACGGAAAATAATTGAAAAATGTTGTTACTTACATAAAAATAGACCGTATCCATCAAAGTCGGATCTCAAAATGGCTACACCGCCACGGAATAACAAACTTTTAACAACCCCCTTGTACGATTGAAATCAACAAAGACATTATTGTGTCAATCTTCAAAGTTACATCGACTACTGTACTTTGTAATTCCCTTACTAGAAAGTTTACGACCTTCGCCTCCACATACACTCGAAACGAAATTAAATACCATATCGGACAGTAAACCGCATGCGACTCAGAATAAGGATGGCTGTAAAGATATAATGCGTTTTCAATGTACGCATAAAATGACGGATACATAGATCTATGTTTCCTAGATGAGCTTTTGCTTGTTGCGAAGAAAAACGTAGTATGTACAAATTAGTACATTTTTGTATTTGTATACAAAACTGTACTAATTTTTAAGTTAATCATGAGCGTTTACAAACTTGGCATTCTTCTTTTATACAAACGAATAACATTATGTAAACATCAAGCAAGTTAAAGACTAAGAACACTTCAGATTATAATTTTAGGATTGCTATGTAACAATGACTTTTTCTGAGTTATGTACATTAGTTTCATTACTAACAGATGTTCTTACTACGAAGGATATTGTGCGAAATCCTGGAACGTTCAGGAAACTGGATGTATAACCATACATACATACATAAAATCACGCCTCTTTCCCGGAGGGGTAGGCAGAGACTACCTCTTTCCACTTGCCACGATCTCTGCATGCTTCCTTCGCTTCATCCACATTCATAACTCTCTCCATGCAAGCTCGGCGGTTTCGGGTACTCTTGACCTTACCATGTATAACCATGATCGAAATAAGTATGATTTATTCCCCTGCAAAGGTCAGGCGGGAGAAGATTCGTGTTAAAAGCTCATCCAATCCAAAATCACGGTCTATATGCGCGCCTTGAGCTCAAAAGGTGAGGATGATAAAGATTTTTCTGTAAGGTTGACTTTTTTGAGGTTGGAATCCTTAGGAAAGATCGTGTTACATTTATTCCAATATTTTGTCGTATCCAGCTCTCATTATCTTTGTAGCAAAACAATTTGTATTCTAATGACGTCATCAAACGGCTGGCATCTGCCGCTGATTGGTCGAGCCTTGTGCCACGGAAGCCATATTTTAATTAATTTTGCGCCTTTATTCTTTTATTTTGTTTAAATCTAAACGTTCCATTTCTGTTATTGCTTCTTTTTTTATATTGATTGAGTGATTAAATGGTATAATTGACGGCATCGATATATTCCTGCGGGTACAGAACAGTTTGTTTGTTTGTTTGAACGCGCTAATCTCAGGAACTACTGGTTCGAATTGAAAAATTATTTTTGCGTCGAATAGACCATTTATCGAGGAAGGTTTTAGGCTATACATAAAACATCACGCTGCAACTACAAGAAGCAAATACATGATGGAAAATGTGAAAAATAACGAAGAAAATTATTTATCATTGAGATGCCCAAAATAACTATTCCACGCGGACGAAGTCGCGGGCTTAGCTAGTTAGTCTTATTTAGATTTATTTAAGTTTTATTAAGGTGGTTTGAATATTCAAATAAATGTTACAATTACGCAATAGGAAACAGTAAAAAAAAGAACTTCAAAGTAGTCTGTCATGCTGTGTATACCCATTTATTAGTTTCAATCTGGTTCAGAATGTTCAATGTATTTAAAAATAAGTTTTTACGACTGTTTCTTATTGCGCTTGCCGTGTGTTGATAAATAATTGCAGTGATGCAGTGTAGTTTGTTCCGCCGCTTCTTCTACACATGCGCTTCGGAAGCGGTAGTTAAGTGATGTGACGTCAATAAGTGATACCTTGTATCCAATTTTAAAAATGAATCTATTCTGTTCTATTCCATTCTAATTAATAAAATTGTGGCGACATTTATACGCCACAAGTCACAAAAAGAAAATCTCGTGGGGATCACCAATTCGGAGCCGCGGTTCCCCAGGCATAACACCTAGCCTGGCGGAAGATCTTCCTTTTGGTATAGAAATATTGCTTTGCTGTGAAGTTTTATCCGTTCGGTATATTTTATACGTTTTTGTATCTTACTAGAATAGAATAGATTATTTTCAAAATTGGATACAAGGTATCACTTATTGACGTCACATCACTTAAATCTAATTATAACTACTACCGCTTACAAAGCGCATGTGTAGAAGAAGCGGAGGAACAAACCACATTACAGCATTTTCACCGGACTTCAATTTACAAATATGCATAGATCTCTGAAATCTAAATCGTGAACGAATGCATGTGCATGTTTTTTAATGTAGACAATGTTGTCTACATTAAAAAACATGAATTAATGTAAAACTAAATATTTCAATACGAATATTTCGTCAAATACTTTATTGAATATCCGATTTAAAAACGGATTTAGCCTTTTACGCAGGCTTCCTGTAATTCTTAGTAAGTTTACTAACACGAAGGTTGTCAACCTATAATTACCTAGATCGCATGCAAGTTGAATGTTTAAGTAAATTCTTTACATGCAACCTTTTTGTGTACTGCAAAAATTTAAAACAAAAAAAAAAGTTCTTAACTTCTCATTCATACAAAAAAGATAATATCAACATGTTCAAGAGAATTAAATGTAGTTTAAATAGTTTAATACGATTTTTAATAATATGAACCTTAAACAATAATGCCAATTTTCTCTTCCATTCTCACTATAATCCTCTTTTCAACGGTAGAATTAAAGCTATTAACAGTTCGTTCCCAAACGGGGCCGGCGGCCATCTTGACGCTTACGATTCACTTTTTTATCGTGATCTTATTATCGAAAATTGGCCAATTCGCAGTTTCATAAGCAATAATTTCGCTAACAATATGGCTGCCAACTGCGATTAGTGTGTCACGGCCGCGTCTGTAATTTTATCGATACTTGCGTTCATCGATTGCGCTCATCCCTATTTTGCTCGCGGCAGTGATGTTAAGAATACTTTTTAGGGTTGTGCATCAAGCAGAAATTATTGTTTACAATAATATATAACAATAATTTATGTAGGTATAATTTAGATGTTGAGTTATTTCAAAAAGCTTCAAGCTTTAAGCTTCCTTTTTAAACCCCGACAAAAAAACGGGGTGTGTTTGACGTGTCTGTTTGCGACATCGTAGCTCCCAAACAGATGAATTAATTTTGATTTTATTGTTCTTCGACAGGTGAATTAGTCTAGTAGGAATTATACTATTGTTAAATTGTATCGGAGATTTCTTTTCGAAGTAAGATAGTTAGGGGTCATTTGAAATAGGCCATGATTGACCTATAACATACAAATAATCACGTCTATATCCCTTGCGGGGTAGACAAAGCCAACAGTCTTGAAAAGACTGACAGGCCACGTTCAGCTATTTGGCTTATAAATTGACCTATAAATTAATTATATTTCGGGGGAATTTCGGAAAATGCTGTCTTAGTGCACCTAGATTACACACAAGGATACTTCATTCGTTCATTCATTCTTCCGGCTGTTAGTTGTCTGTCATTCACTCAGTTACCTAAGAGTTCTGTGTTGATTTTCTGAAATTTATCCATTTATAGTGATTTGCCGCCTTTTACTGAACTATCTATTTACTTTATTGTTTGCTGGTTGACTGGAATAAATCCCTTTATGGGATAAGTCCGCCATTGCAAGTGATTTGTTTCTTTCATAACTATGTATTTACTATTAGCTTGTTATTGTGCAAATTACTATGCAATAAAGATATTACAAACAAACAAACTAACCTTTGCCTTCTTTTTCAGCCAACATCGAGTCCTTCCACGCGCCGACAGGCGGCGCTGTGGAGCTGCCCTGTGACGTCACCCCAGCCTTGCCTGAAGACAGGATGGGTCTGGTCATATGGTACAAGCAGGGTCACGAGACGCCTATATACTCGTAAGTAACATAACATTACTTATAATCACGTCTATATCCTCTGCGGGGTAGACATAGGTAACGGTCATCAAAAGACTGAATGGCCACGTTCAGCTATTTGGCTGAATGATAGAATTGAGATTCAAATAGTGACAGGTTGCTAGCCCATCGCCTAAAAGGAATCCCAAGTTTGTAAGCCTTAGTCGCCTTTCACGACATCCATGGGGTGGAGTGATCCTATTCTTTTTTCTATTGGTGCAGGGAACCACACGGCACCGTACTCTAACTCATCTAATCTCATAACATAATCACTCAGGTAAATACTTTTATATTACTAAGTTGTAAGGTTGCGGAGGTCAGACGGGAGTAGGTTCGTGTAAAAACCTGACTCACCCAATCCAGGATCCATGGTCAAAGGCGTGAGGTAATTATGTGACTAGGACATAAGCCAAAAGGAAGGAAACGGTAGGATTAAAGTTAAACAACTTTATCATGTTTAATTTCAAATAAAGCTTTAAACCATTGGTCTCTGTCACTTTCAGAAAAATAAATATTTATATATTTACTTAGTTAGCTTCATACATAATACATATGGTCACCTCTATATCCCTTGTGGGGTAGACAGAGCCAACTGTCTTGTAAAGACTGATAGGCCACGTCCAGCTATTTTGTCTTGTATATTTGTCCCGTATATATTTATATTTATATTATTATATTTATATCACTACATAGTATAAAACAAAGTCGCTATTTTAGTCTGTTTGTTTGTATGCTTAAATCTTTAAAATTACGCAACGGATTTTGATGCGGTTTTTTGTAACAGGTAGATTGATTCAAGAGGAAGGTTTTTATGTATAATAACATTTATAATTTTGCACCCGTGCGAAGCCGGGGCGGGTCGCTAGTTTATTTATATTTGGCTTTAAGATATGTAGAAATGAGATTCAAATAGTGACAGGTTGCTAGCCCATCGCCTAAAAGAAGAATCCCAAGTTTATAGCCTACCCCTTAGTCGCCTTTTACGACATCCATGGGAGAGATGGAGTGGTCCTATTATTTTTTCTATTAGTGCCGGGAACCACACGGCACGTCCAAGCACATCAATAAAAAAAAGTCATAAGTACATGGTCAACTAAATCAATATGTATTTTTAACCGCCTTTAAAAAAAGGTGGTTGTTAGTTTCACCTGTATGTGTGTTGTATATATGTATGTATGAATTTTGGATGTATATATTTTAGTCCGCGATTATCATGCTTTTCGCTGAACCGATTTTGATGCAGTTTTCAGGAGAGTAGTTGTTACACTTGGGAGATGGTTTTAGAAATTTAACCGACTTCAAGAAAGGAAGACATCGAATGGAGCCGGTTCTCTTTTTACAAAAGTTATTTTTAATGCCGATGATTTACATACATCCAAATCCTTTAATAATAATTAATTTCCTGAAGAGTTAAAACTCGGATCTTCGTTCTAGGTGTTTATGCACCTTGGGATGTGGGTTCGAGGGGTACAACATCAGCAAAAAGCGAAAACGAGGAGTTCTGGAATAGTGTAAGAGAAGTATTGAAAGTTACCAAGCCAAATGAGAAGATTATTATGTTAGGTGATTTTAATGGATGGGTGGGTGTAAAGCGTGATGGATATGAAAAGGTGCTTGGTGCGTTTGGTGACGAAAAGGTGAATGATAATGGAAGAAGTGTATTAGAAATTTGTCTAGAGTGGGATCTTTTTGTGTCGAACTCAATGTTTCAACATAAAGAGATCCACACCTACACAAGAGTGGAAGGTATTTTAAAAAGTATGATAGACTTTGTGATTGTAGATGAAAGATTGAAGAACAAAGTGCTGGATACCCGTGCATATCGCGGTGCTGGCATTGACTCGGACCATTTACTGGTGATATCCCGGATAAGGGGTATCTTCAATCGCTGGCGGCACAGGGTAAGGGAGCAAACCAGCGCTTTGGAAAGAGTAAAAGTAGAAAATTTGCAAGATATGGATGTAGGTAAGAAGTATATTAATAGACTGAAGGATGAATTTGAAGATTTAGATGAAATGAGCGATATTGAAGATGGATGGAAGGAATTTAAAGAAAGAATTGTGAAAGTAGCTGTTGAAGTGTGTGGTGTAAGTAGAAGAAGGAAAGGAAAAAATCACAAAAATGCGTGGATGAGTAAAGATGTGCAAGAACTTGTGCGATTAAAGAAGAAAGCATGGCTGGATTGGTTAGCAGCAAAAGCTAACTTAAGAATGCAAGAGGTTATAGATGAAGATGTGAATGAAGCACGTAAGGAATATAAGAAAATGAAAGATTTGGTTAAGAAAGCTGTGATTAGAAAGAAAGAAGAGTATAAAGAGGATTTTGATAAAAGGCTATCAGAAGACTTTCAGTCAAATCTGAAAGTATTCTGGAAATCCGTAAGGTCAGCCCGAGGAAATACTATAACCAGAGAGCTGACTAGGATCAGATGCCAGGATGGTAGCGTTGTGAAAGGAGAAGAATGTGTACTAAAGATATGGAAGGACTATTTTGAAAGTTTATTTGAAAAAAAGGAAGGAAATAAGAAAGATTTCTGCTATAGCGAAGAAAAAGAGAATGAGATGGAAGGCGAAATTGAAATGTTCGAAATTGTGGAAGCACTTAAGAGTATGAAAGCGGGAAAGGCTGCTGGGTGTGATAGAGTGTCGGTCGAGATGCTTAAAGCAGGAAAAGGCGTAGTAGCTAGTCAGTTGTACTGCCTTTTCAATTTGTGTTGGAGAAGCGGCCGAGTACCAAAAGATTGGTGTAAGGCTGTTATCGTGCCACTTTACAAAGGAAAAGGGTCACAGCTGGACTGCAAAAATTATCGTGGTATAAGCCTGCTTAGCGTCGTCGGCAAATTGTATGCTAAGGTATTGATTAATAGAGTCAGGAATGAAACTGATGACAAAATATGGGATGCTCAAGCGGGATTTCGAAAGGGAATGGGATGTACTGATCAGGTCTTTTCCTTGCGGTGCATAGCCGAAAAGTTTTTGGCCAAGAGTCAAAAAGTCTATTGCACATTCGTAGATCTGGAAAAGGCCTATGACAGAGTTGAGAGGAATGAATTGTGGTCAGCACTTTCTATGCATGGGGTGAGCAGTCTCTTAATACGAGCACTGAAATCCTTATATGAGGATTCGAGTGCTTGTGTCAGGATAAACGGAGCGCACACTGAGTGGTTTAAGATTGAGAAAGGCGTTAGGCAAGGATGTGTTGCGTCACCGTGGCTGTTCAACCTATTTATGGATAGCTGCTTGACAGATTTGAAAGAGTCTGAAAGTGGATTAAGGATGAATGAGTTACTCGTCAAATGTCTGCTCTATGCCGACGATCAGGTTATACTGGCGTCATCAGCGGAGGAGTTACAGGAGATGGTAAACTGTATGCATGAAGCTTTAAAAGAGAAAGGAATGAAAGTGAACGTAAGTAAAACTAAAACACTGGTTTTTGAAATGGAGAAAGAAATGACAGCATGTAATATTTTGATTGGAGGAGAAAAAGTGGAGCAAGTGAAAGAGTTTGTATATCTAGGATCAAAGTTTACATCAGATGGCAAGTATGATAGTGATATTGAAAGGAGAGTGAACGCGGGGAACATGGTGAATGGAGCTTTGCATGCCTTTATGAGCAGTCAGAAACTATCCAAAAAGGCTCGACTGGCTGTGCACAGGGGCGTGTTGGTCCCGACATTAATGTATGGGAGTGAAAGTTGGGTATGGCAAAAGAAGCATGAAAGCAGAATAAATGCAGTGGAAATGAGAGCGTTAAGGAGTATGATGGGTGTGAAATTGAGTGACAGGATAAGGAACAGCGTGATAAGGGAATGTTGTGATGTGAAAGAAGATGTAGTTACAGGAATAGAAAAGGGTATGTTAAGATGGTTCGGTCATGTGGAGAGGATGAATGAAAGCAGGTTGACTAAGCAGATATACAAGGAGAGTGTGGAGGGAAAGGTCGGAGTGGGAAGACCTAGACGAACGTATCTTGATCAAATTAAGGACGTCCTGGTAAAGGGTCAGGTCAAAAGTACCCGAAACCGCCGAGCTTGTATGAAGAGAGTTATGAATGTGGACGAAGCGAAAGAAGTATGCAGAGATCGTGGCAAGTGGAAAGAGGTAGTCTCTGCCTACCCCTCCGGGAAAGAGGCGTGATTTTATGTATGTATGTATGTATGTAGAGTTAAAACCATACTAACTTTCGTATTTATAATGTGAGTAAGAAAGATAAAATGAGATACCATTAGTGAATCATCATTTCTCATGGATTCGAGTGCCTATTCAATTATCTGTCTTATCATTGAAAACGAAGATCAGTGTAGCTCATTAGTGCCAGAATCCAGATTGAAGTGTTTTCGTTCGATCTCAGAATCAGTTGGAAGATTTTCTGATTGACACAGGAGCGAACGTATCAGTAAACAGACGGCGAAAAAAATTCTGATTGGATTATTGTGTTTTTTAAGGCATGGTTGTGAACAAGGAACAGTTTCAGTTTCTGTTTGTTTGTTTATACATACATACATACATATGGTCACGTCTATATCCGTTGCGGGAAAGACAGAGCCAACAGTCCTGAAAAGACTGAATGGCCACGTTCAGCTATTTGGCTTAATGAAAGAATTGACATTCAAATAGTGACAGGTTGCTAACCCATCGCCTAAAAAGAATCCCAAGTGTGTAAGCCTATCCTTTAGTCGCCTTTTACGACATCCATGGGAAAGAGATGGAGTGGTCCTATTCTTTTTTATATTGGTTTCGGGAACCACACGGCACACACATTAGCTTCATGTTCTACATAATATAACTTTTTGACATAAAATGTGGCATGTTATAAGTGAAAATGATACTTATAATCCGTTATATACAGGGTGACTTTTAATTCAACTGCATAAATACATACATACATACATATATATGTTCACGTCTATATCCCTTGCGGGGTAGACAGATCCAACAGTCTTAAAAGGACTGAATGGCCACGTTCAGCTATTTGGCTTAATGATAGAATTAAGATTCAAATAGTGACAGGTTGCTAGTCCATCGCCTAAAAAAGAATCCCAAGTTTGTAAGCCTATCCCTTAGTCGCCTTTTACGACATCCATGGGGAAGAGATGGAGTGGTCCTATTCTTTTTTGTATTGGTGCCGGGAACCACACGGTAATGCATAAATATAACTGTTAAGTGTACTCATCTAAAGGGTATTTAAAAACGTTAAAAGAAAAATCACATATAATCACGTCTATATCCCTTGCGGGGTAGACAGAGCCAACAGTCTTGAAAAGACTGATAGGCCACATTCAGCTATTTGGGTTAATGATAGAATTCAATATATCAATTAACAGTATGCCGATTCGACGTCAGTCACCTGGTTATAATAGCCCTAATTCTTGTAAGCTTAATACGAAAACCGGATGCCGTATCTATATCTTTATACATCTAAGTCATCAACTAAATATTTCGGTGTTTTTGATGCGGATTTAGGTCAATCTGGGATTGGAGCAGCGTTAGAGGAATCTTGATTGGAACAAGTGCTGTGTCATAAGTAGCTAATGTGATTCGAATAAGTTACTTTCGCGTGGCACCAATAGAAAATCAGTTGTCTGTAAAGTCAGTTTACTGACTATAGTTGAACGTGACAACGTCTTAAGAAACACTTCACTTTTCACTGCACTTGATACTCGACCAAAACATGTAAATGTACTATAGTATAGCAGTTGTCCGCGCAGACGCATCGCCCACTCAAGTAGGAGAGAGACGGATGTCGAACGCTGCCGAACGCGAAGGCCGATTGTGCCTCTTTGTCGCTCGTTCCGCGCTCTCGCTTGCACTTCAAGCCTTACATGGAACGCCTCAGAGCGAGGTAACGCCGCACGAGTCTTTTTTCGTGCGTGCAGCCGGCTCAGTCGAATTATAAGACGTTGTCACGTCAAAAAGAGTAGGAGCACTCCATCTCTTTCCCATGGATGTCAATAAAGGCGACTAAGGTATAAGCTTATAAACTTGGGATTCTTCTTTTAGGCGATGAGCTAGCAACCTGTCTCTATTTGAATCTCAATTCTATCATCAAGCCAAAAAGCTGAACGTGGCTTATCAGTCTTTAAATGCTGTTGGCTTTGTCTACCTCGCAAGGGATATAGACGTGACTATATATACTGTTTTATGTAGATTACTAGCGACCCGTTCCGTCTTTGCACGGATATGTATTTTATGTGGAACTAGAGGCCGCCCGCGACTTCGTCCGCGTGGAATCAATCCCGCGGTAACTCCGGGATGAAAAGTAGCCTATATGGTCTTCAGCTATCTACATACAAAATTTCATCGTAATCGGTTCAGTAGTTTTTGCGTGAAAGAGTAACAAACATCCATACTGACATCATGGCATACTCACAAACTTTCGCATTTATAATATTAGTAGGATAAATAGTATTACGGCCTGTGTGGCGCAGCGTTAGTACGCTTGTCTGTGTCACCGGAGGTCCCGGGTTCGAATCCCGGCCAGGGCATGATGAGAAACGACCTTTTTCTTATTGGCCTGGGTTTTAGATGTTTATCTATATAAGTATTTATTATAAAATACTAGAGGCCGCCCGCGACTTCGTCCGCATGGAAACCCTATCAATCCCGCGGGAACTCTGGGATAAAAAGTAGCCTATGTGTTATTCTGGGTCTTCAGCTACCTACATACCAAATTTCATGGTAATCGGTTCAGTAGTTTTTGCGTGAAAGAGTAACAAACATCCATACATCCATACAAACTTTCGCCTTTATAATAGTAGTAGGATAGTATTAGGATAGTATCGTTGAGTTAGTATCTCGTAACACAAGTCTCGAACTTACTTCGAGGCTAACTCGGTCTGTGTAATTTATCTCGTATATATTTATTTATGTATTTATTTAGTATTCCGTCTACCTGTCTATCCAATACAACTACAGCTTATCCGTATCCAAGTTTCACGGCAGCGTGTGGAACATCCAATTACTTACATCAACGACCACACAGATATTCTGATTAATCAGTGTATGCATTCTGAAGGTTCATGGAATTCTATTCACAACGTAGTACTAGGTATTGCTCTTTAGTCAGTAAACATAATTGGCTACCAGAGAATGGGTATTGTTTAATTGGTTGGTGAAATCACGTATCTTGATCAAATTAAGGACGTCCTGGTAAAGGGTCAGGTCAAGAGTACCCGAAACCGCCGAGCTGGCATGAAAAGAGTTATGAATGAATGGCGAGTGGAAAGAGGTAGTCTCTGCCTACCCCTCCGGGAAAGAGGCGTGATTATATGTATGTATGAAATCACGCCAAAGATTGAATACGTACATACATACAGGCGAGTCTATATCCCTTGCGGGGTAGACAGAGCCAACAGTCTTGAGAAGACTGAAAGTCCACGTTCAGCTTGTGACGTCGTGCCGCTTCTGTCTCCCCGGCGCCCCTCTTCACAGCCCGGGAGGCCTTTATAAGCGCTGGTCTTCACCTTTGGACTATCAGCGTTCACCAAATGAAATGAAATGAAATATTCTTTATTTACTTGAAACATGGTACAAATGGGTGTTAGAAATATATGTGAAATATATCTTACATGTTCCACCAGAAGTATGGCATGTAAATATTGTTTATAATAATTGCGTTACTCTCAAAATTAATAATTTAAAAATTAGTAATTATACAATTTAAAATTTAAGTAGCTCGCTAGCCTCTAGCGGCTATTTGCATGATCTCGTGTCTATAACCAAAACCACGACCTCTTTCAACTCGTAAAGCTTGTGGCGACATCTATACGCTACAAGTAACAACAATAAAAAATAAAATCACGCGACGCTAGCAGTCAAAAACAGAATCTAAATCGCGCAAGCAAAGATTTCACGGATTGGAGCATATATACAACCTCCGACACAACATCGTCTGTCGCGCGGTTCCCCAGGCATAACACCTAGCCTGGCAAAAGATCTTCCATTTGGTGGCGGTCGAGCCGAATCATCGCTCCCGCTACAAGCAAGTCCAAATAAAGTTTGTCTTTATTTTTTTAACCATCTCTCATTTCTTTTACCTTCAACATTTTTTTTAAAACACCACAAGCTTTATGTCTTTATGATGGAATTGAGATTCAAAAAGTAAGATTGCTAGCTCATCGCGTACCAAATGGAAATTTGTTTGTTTTACACGGACATAAAGTATACAATAAAAGATTAATTTATCCGTCTCAATAGATCCTAACATTATCAACTATGCCTTCGTCTTCTTAACATAAAACGGTACATAACAGTTAAATGTTTGTCATAACTACCAAAGCTTTTTATGCAGAAAGTTTATATTGAAGCTTACTTGATATTCTCTCGTATATTGCTCGTAGGTATAAAGTTCTGCCACTTAAGTTTCATTCTATTTCATCAAACTATACATATAACTAGACTACTATAACATATAACTAGATTAGAGTACATTAAAGCGAGCTTGCATGAAGAGAGTTATAAATGTGGATGAAGCGAAAGAAGTATGCAGAGGTTGTGGCAAGTGAAAAGATATGGTCTCTGCCTACCCCCACCTAGAAATAGGCGTGGTTTTATTTATGTGGTTTTATTATGGTGATTTTACTGTAACATACGTTCATATATATAGTCACGTCTTTATTCCTTACGCGGTAGACAGGGCCAACAATCTCGAAAAGACTGGAAGACTGTCGTAAAAGGCAACTAAGGGATTGGCTTACAAACTTGGGATTATTTTAGGCGATGGGCTAACAACCTGTCACCATTTGAATCTCAATTCTATCATTAAGCCCAACAGCTGAATGTGGCTTTTCAGTCTTTTAAAACCTGTTAGCTCTGTCTACCCCGCAAGGAATATAGACGTGATTATATATTATGTTATGAGTTTGATGTTCCACGATTCCGAGACAATTGAATTCTAATATTCAACTAGAAGTAAATTCATTCCCCCATAAAACCACATCGTCACATCTATCCATATCGAGTATTACATCTCAATCGGGCTGTCAGTTTTATTTTATTTTCATTCTAATCAGGCTTAGAGTCACTCGTGATGAAGAGATCGGGAACCGACGTCTTGTCGGCTTTAAATGACGTTTAGGCTCGCCGCATACTGGAATATTTAGGAAATAGGTCGTCAATACATACATATAATCACGTCTATATCCCTTGCGGGGTAGACAGAGCCAACAGTCTTGGAAAGACTGATAAGCCACGTTCAGCTATTTGGCTTTAAGATGGAATTGAGATTCAAATCGTGACAGGTTGCTAGCCAATCGCCTATAAGAAGAATCCCAAGTTTGTAAGCCTATTCCTTAGTCTACTCTTAGACCCCAAATAGATCTAGCTAGTATGTATGCGCAAATTCTAGAAAGTTGTGGACGAATTTGTTTCTGTTTGAAATGTTGGAAAGAAGGTTTTCCTAGGGAGGTTTATATCTATAAATACTAGCGTGCGAAGCAGGAGACGGTTGCTAGTTATAAAAAAAACTCACTTTATAACTTTAATTTACATTTTGATTAAAAAGTATTTTATTTTTGTCCTTAATTTCAACGGCGCATATAAAAGATAATGGAATTGACTAATTATAAATTCAGTCGTAGTTGACATTAAAATGAAAATGTTTTTCGTACAATGAGTACTGTTGCCATTAAAAATTAATGTTTAAATTATTTATAGCGTAATTCTTTCATTATGCCAAACAGCTGAACGTGGCCTATCAGTCTTTTCAGGACTGTTGGCACCGTCTACCCCGCAAAGGATGTAGATGTGATTTTATGGATGTATGTAATATTTGTTCACTTGTCTTCACGGCTTATCAACTGAATCAACCGTAATGAAAATTTCACGTTCATAAACATACATTATTTGATTTGGAGAAGGGAGAAGGTATATAGACGTGACCATATGTATGTATTTATGTATAGGCAAGAGATGGAGTAGTCCTATTCTATAGGTGCCGGGAACCACACAGCATTTAGGTATGATATTAGAATAGAATAGAATAGATTTATTTTTTTCAAAATTGGATACAATGTATCACTTATTGACGTCACATAACTTTAATCCAATTATAACTACTACCGCTTCCAAAGCGCATGTGTAGAAGAAGCGGCCGAACAAACTACACTGCAGCATTTTCATCGGACGTCAATTTACAAATATAGATCACTTAAATCTAAATCGTGGACGAATGCACATTGTCTACATTAAAAAGCATGAATGAATGTAGAACTATATGAATGAATGTAGAACTATATGAATGAATGTAGAATTAGTTAGATATATTCAGTGAGCGGCTGCCCTAACGATCTAAACATATGCTTGTCGGTCTGTTTGTAACTTTATCCGCGGCGTTGATGGGATAATGGCTAGTTAGTTTGATATTAATGTATGACGGTGTCCAAAAAGTATTTAATTGCGCCGTGTGGTTCACGGCACTCCACTCAATAGAATACCTACTAGTAAATTGGCGTCCGGTTACAATGCTGCAGTGTAGTTTCTTCTGCCGCTTCTTCTACACTTGCGCTTTGGAAGCGGTAGTAGATATAATTGTACGTAAATTATGTCGTCATCAGACGATTTCAGGAAATCCTCTTAGGTATTTGGCTTAATGAAAAAGGAAGGCTTAATGCAAAACTTGCCGTGTGATTCCCGGCACCAATGAAAAAAGAATAGGACCACTCCATCTCTTTCCCATGGATGTCGTAAAAGGCGACTAAGGGATAGGCTTACAAAATTGGGATTCTTTTTTTTAGGTGATGGGCTAGCAACCTGTCACTATTTGAATCTCAATTCTATCATTAAACCAAACAGCTGAACGTGGCCATTCAGTCTTTTCAAGACTATTGGCTCTGTCTACCCCGCAAGGGATATAGACGTGACCATATGTATGTATGTATGTGTGAACATAACTTCGTAAAATTATATATACTGCCGCTTCCGAAGCGCATGTGTAGAAGAAGCGGCGGAACAAACTACACTGCAGTTTCATTAATTCATTCATCGTGCCCGCAGGTTGGACACTCGGGAAGGCGTGACGTCACACTGGTCCGACCCCTCCACCCTGGGCTCCAGAGCCAGCTTCAGGAGCGAGACGAGACCGGCCGTTCTCATACTCACAAAATTAAGGTAATTTTTTGTTTTAAATGTTAACTGAAAAAGTTATGTGAAACGATGTTTATGAGAAATGTTATGAATTCGTATATTTTTAATATTGGCATGATAATAACTTAAGGCAGAAAGTTCTTTAAGTAGCGACTGAGACTGAGCTGCGAGACTTGGGTATTTTTACAGGATGTTTTTGATGGCATTAATTATTTTTTTGAAAATATACCCAATGTACAGACAATTCATTTTTACTGTTTTAGTATATGTATTGATGTGTTGATGATACTCGTGCAAAGCCGGTGCGGGTCTCTAGTTTATGATAAAAGGTAGCTTACGCATCTATTCTTAACTTCTATGTCTAATTATACCAAAATTATTTCAGCAAACAGATTTTCGTATCTCATAAAATATCAAAAGGTATGAAAGCTACTTTTTACATATGCGCTTGTAAAAGTCAAATTCTAACTGTTAACCTTAAAATATTCATGTTAGAATAGAAATTATATACTCCAAAGGCATTTTGTGCGTCAAGATCAAAGGGGAACTATATTTTCGCATAATTTATGGATTTCGATATAGTTTTGAATATTAATTCGATAGTTATAGGTTGGTATCAAAGGAATGTTCAGGGCGCAAGTAGAATTAACTAGATTAGTTTTAATCATACCTAGCGTTCTAGTATTCTCTATAGACTTGTAGTTAATTTGTGCCGTGTGGTTCCCGGCACCAATACAAAAAAGAATAGAACCACTCCGTCTCTTTCCCATGGATGTCGTAAAAGGCGACTATCGGGATAGGCTTACAAACTTCTTTCAGGCGATGGACTAGCAACCTATTTGAATGCCATTCAGCCAACAGATTTCTGTGAAACTTATTTTTTACTAGCTGTGCCCGCGACTTCGTCCGCTTGGAATAGGTTTTATGGGCATCATTGAAGCCCTCAAGGATGAATAATTTTCCCCGTTTTTTTTTCACATTTTCCGTTATTTCTTTGCTCCTTATAGTTGCAACGTGATGATATATAGCCTTAAGCCTTCCTCGATAAATGGTCTATTCAACGCAAACATTTTTGAATTTCAACCAGTAGTTCCTGAGATTAGCGCGTTCAAAACAAACAAACAAACTCTTCAGCTTAATAATATTAGTATAGATAATATTTATCTAAGTATTTATTATAAAATATAGTATCGTTGAGTTAGTATCTCGTAACACAAGTCTCGAACTTACTTCGAGAGAAACTCAATCCGTGTAATTTGTCCCGTATATATTTATTTATTTTAGGTTAACTTTGAACTTCCCAACTTTAGGGACAGGGCCGGCCTCGTCCAACTTTCAAGGACCGATTTCGAATTTCTTGAAAAAGGGAAATGATAGGAGTACCCGTAATCGACAAATATGCATGAAAAGAGTAATGAGTGTAGAGGAAGCGGGAGAGGTCTGTAAGGATCGTAGCACGTGGAATTCCACAGCCTCTGCCTACC
Organism: Amyelois transitella; assembly: GCF_032362555.1. Taxonomy (NCBI): domain Eukaryota; kingdom Metazoa; phylum Arthropoda; class Insecta; order Lepidoptera; family Pyralidae; genus Amyelois; species Amyelois transitella. The sequence continues at coordinate 5,857,981 of NC_083530.1, read as the reverse complement.
CCAATGGGGAACAGGCGTGATGATATATATGTATGTATGTATTCTCAACTTTTAAATGTCTCAAATCAATCAAGCATCTAACATTCCCTGTTCAGCCTAGCAGAGGCCCGTTAAAAATCAATAAGTTTTTTTTTTAAACTTTACTAAATACATACATATCTCATGCGGGGTAGACAGAGCCAACAGTCTTGGAGACTAAATGGCCACGTTCAGCTATTTGGCTTAATGATAGAATTGAGATTCAAATAGTGACAGGTTGCTAGCTCATCGCCTAAAAAGAGAATCCCAAGTTTATAAGCCTATCCATTAGACGCCTTTTACAACATCCATGGGAAAGAGATGGAGTGGTCCTATTCTTTTTTGTATTGGTGGTTAAACTTTACTATTTTGTTTTATTCGAATTGTAGAATTGTATTGAAGATGTAGTTACAGGAATAGAAAAGGGTATGTTGAGATGGTTCGGTCATGTGGAGAGGATGAATGAAAACAGGTTGACTAAGCAGATATACATGGAGAGTGTGGAGGGAAAGGTCGGGGTGGGAAGACCTAGACGAACATATCTTGATCAAATTAAGGACGTCCTGGTAAAGGATCAGGTCAAAAGTACCCGAAACCGCCGAGCTTGCATGAAGAGAGTTATGAATGTGGATGAAGCAAAGGAAGTGTGCAGGGATCGTGGCAAGTGGAAAGAGGTAGTCTCTGCCTACCCCTCCGGGAAAGAGGCGTGATTTTATGTATGTATGTATGTTTGTTTTATTCCACAGACCCGAAGACAGCGGTCAGTACCGATGCAGAGTGGACTTCATCAAATCCCCCACCAAGAATACGAGACTCAACTTGACTGTGCTTAGTGAGTATGCTATTTTCTTAACTCCTTTCTCTTATTATTATTATTCTTCATTGATAAGCTCTTGACAGAATGGTCGTGGTACTCATGTTAGTCGTGGAAGTGGAGGGGGCAGATGAATGACTCCGCGAGCAAGGGCGACAAAGGGATAGGCTTGTCAGCTAATAAAATATCGGTGCCGAGAACCACACGTACAAGTAATTTGTCCCTTATATTTATACTTTTCTCTATAAATACTTACAAGAAGTTTACATAAACCAAAATGAACATACATACTTACATGTGGTCACGTCTATATCCCTTGCGGGGTAGACAGAGCCAACAGTCTTTAAAAGACTGAATGGCCACGTTCTGCTATTTGGCTTAATGATAGAATTGAGATTCAAATAGTGACGGGTTGCTAGCCGATCGCCTAAAAAATAATTCCAAGTTTTGTAAGCCTATCCCTTAGTCGCCTTTTACGACATCCATGAGAAAAAGTGCCGGGAACCACACGACCAAGTAATTCGTCCCTTGTATTTATACTTTTTTCTATAAATACTTACTAAAAGTTTACAAAAACCAAAATGAACTTACACAAATAACACATTATTACGGGGCCAATCAGATACGCGCCCTCTTGCGGCCAGTAAACCAATCTGCAGATAGGATCTAACACCGCATAAATCGTGCACCTCGCCTGGATTTCCTGGTTCCTGGTCCCCTGGTTCCCTATTGCATTAGTGTTGTCCGGGATTATCCTATACTCTCTTTTTACTTTTCCTAAAATCTTAATAAATAAGTATAAACGAGACCATCTATACTAATATTATAAAGCTGAAGAGTTTGTTTGTTTGAACGCGCTAATTTTAGGAAGTACTGGTTCGAATTGAAAAAATATTTTTGCGTTGAATAGACCATTTATCGAGGAAATCTTTAGGCTATGTAACATCACGCTTCAACTATAAGGGGTAAAGAAATAATGGAATATGTGAAAAAAAATGGGAAGAATTATTCATCCTTGAGGGCTTTAATGATACCCAAAATAACTATTCCACGCGGACGAAGTCGCAGGCACAGCTAGTGGGAAAATAATGGGAATATCCGAATAGCGAATATTAAAGTAATTTACATACATACATATGTACATATAATCACGTTTATATCCCTTTTGATGAAGACAGGGCTAACAATCTTAAAAAAAACTGATATGCCACGTTCAGCTGCTTGGCTTAACAATAGAATGCTGTACGAAATGACATTTCTTCCGCAGTTCCACCGGAGAGGCTGATCATCCTCAACCAAGAAGGTAATGAGGTCACCAACGGAGTGCTGGGCCCTTACGACGAGGGCACCGAGGTCAACCTGACCTGTGTCGCTGTTGGAGGTAAGATCTTTATTCTATGTCGTTACCTTTTCCCACATTGTACGCGGGGTCGGCACAGTATGTTAGTTTTTTCTGAATTACTTCTGTTCTTACTTCTTACTTCTGTCTTTACTTCTATCACAATAATCATAATCATTTATTCCTCGAATATGGTTACAATGTTGGTCTTAGTATTTAGGTACAGCTTCTGTGAACACATATGTATTCTACCTCTTAAGGCGTCGGAATTATATACATATATTTTAAATTAGTAGCATATAAAGCTCTGTCTAATTATGATCAGTTTGTCTATATTTCAGTGTCAAATTATAATAATTAGTAATAATAATAAAAATTTGACAAATTATAATACCAATAAAAAATTAAAAATTAAATAAATGAGAAAAAAGGGGGAAAAAAATTATAATAAGTAAAATTCATCAAATGTCTAATAAATATGATATAGTCAATGAAATACATCCAAATGTCATAAAAACTCTTGCCATCTCACTGGTCACTGTCTTTTCTATCATTCTCTTTTAACGGCCTCTGTGGCGCAGCGGTAGTACGCTTGTCTGTGACACCGGAGGTCCCGGATTCGAATCCCGGCCAGGGCATGATGAGGAAAGAACGTTTTCTGATTGGCCTGGGTCTTGGATGTTTATCTTTTTAAGTATTTATTATAAAATATAGTATCGTTGAGTTAGTATCTCGTAACACAAGTCTCGGACTTACTTCGAGGCTAACTCTATCTGTGTAATTTGTCCCGTATATATTTATATTTATTTATTTGTCGTTACCTTTTTCCATTTTGTACTCGGCGTCGGCACAGTATGTTAGTTTTTTCCAATTACTTCTGTCATTTACCATCTCACTGGTCACTCCCTTTCCACTCATATTATCCTTTACTCTTTATCCTTATTTTATCCTTTACGGAAGTAAGATACCCTATTTATATTTTAAATGACGTCCGGCGATGCATAGAGGCGTGTTGGTCCCAACACTAATGTATGTAAGTTAAGTGAAGCAGGATAAACGCGGTTCTAATTGAGAGTGTTAAGGATAGCATACATACATGAAGTCACATCTATATCACTTACGGGGTCGACAGAGCCTACAATCTTGAAAAAGCTGAAGGACTACGTTCATCTGAATGGCTTAATGATGGAATTGAGACTCAAATATTGACAGGTTGCAAGCCCATCGCCTAAAAGAATAATCCCAAGTTTATTAGCCTTTCCATTTGTCGCCTTTTACGACATCCATGTGAAAGATTTTGAGTGGTCCTATTCTAAATTGTCGAGAACCACACGGCATTAATATGGTGAAGGTATATTTGTATGTGTCAAATCCGTGTCAAACTATTTCTGTTTTTAAAACAGCTGGTTAACCCTTCCAATGCTGAAACCACAAAATGAATCTACATACAGACCGCAACTGAAATAAAATAAGATAAAAACACCATTTCACAATACCTCACCGCATCATAAAGAACCCACAAGTGAATTCTTTTTAAACAAAAGAAAGCATAGACTAAAAATAACTGAAATAGTAGGGCAGAGCGGGGTCACTTGACCATGATTTTGTTTAAATCAGGATAGGGTCCATTCAAAGAATAAGTAAAAAAAGATTTATACTTAAATCAGTCATTTATTTATTTAAGCATATAATAGGAACAAAAAACTTTGGCAAATCCGTATTTTACTGTACTAAAAATATTTTACAATAAAAAAAGGCGTATGGCTCAATAGACCCCACAGGTGGGGCTAATTGAACCACCCGAAGGGGTCACTTGAGCCGATGAATATACAACACGTTAAACATAATTAAACATTTGACACATGAAAACATAAACGTAACAAAACTTCTGAGATCCCTTATAACAATTTAAAATAATCATCTAAATCAAATAAAAAGCTTACTAGCTTAGTCAGTGTCGCAGTTCATGCAAACATAAATTGCCCTAGCATTAGAAGTGCACTTAATGTGAGCCCATTCTTGGCAATCTGTGCATTGTACCCACTCTTCTTCAGGAATACTCTCTGAAATACCTGGAAAGCGTTGTTCTGTCGATATTGTTATCTTTAGCCGACTTTCTTATACTCTGTCCATTGATAACTTCATCTACAGCTCGTTTTAACAAATCTTTACTGTTATTAGCGCGATCAGTTTTTATTTTATAAGTTCGCATCCTGAAATAAATAAAATATTTGATGTTTAAGCGTAGCATAACTTACTGTCATTAAAACACGGCTAGCAAAAGAAAAAAACCAGTGCTATCAAACATCGAAACAAAAGTTAGGGGTCACTTTTGTTTCGATGTTTGATAGCACTGGCCATGGTTCATTTGACCCCGTCTGTTATGACTCAAGTGACCCCTTCCCCGAATAATTTGTAATAAGCTAAAATGCTAAAAAACCGTTGCAAATAGGGAAACTTTGAAATCATAATCGTTAAGAGTAATTATTAATATTGCAAAATACACTTACTTGATTGCCAGATAATAATATTTGTGACATTAAATCAAAATCCAGTGGAGCGATGTTTTTTTACTTTTGGAGCAAAATCTGCAACAGAGCGCTTTCTCACCCATACCAAACACCGGCCAGCGACTAAAGAAACGGTGGTTCCATTCCCTCACCTCCCCGCTTCCCCTTATAATTCTGTTTCGTATTTATCACGCACCGTGTTGGTGGTACTAAGGGTGGCGCGGTAGACCCCGCGTCTCAACTGACCCCGCTCTGCCCTACAATAAAACTTACTGGCTTTAAAAAATAAAATAACAGAAAAAAATAAAAATACATCTCGTCTAGTAATTCACGTTCTGCCGTGTGGTTCCCGGTCCTTAATAGAAAAAAGAATTGAACTACTCTTCTTTTTCCACGGATGTCGTAAAAGGCGACTAATGGATAGGCATATAAACTTGGGATTCCTATTTTAGGTGGTAGCTTAATATTTGTAGCTTTAAAACATTCAATTCTGAAACCTTGATTTTGTAGAACAACCAATTTTCTATACTAAGCTTTTCTCTAAAAAAAAGTCTTTTCTCGAATCCAACTCGCACTTGACACTTTTCAGGGTTACGTACCTAAAAAGTAAAAACGGGACCCTATTACAAGCCTCCGCTGTTTGTTCGTCCGTCAGCCTGACACAAGGATGTATCTCATAAACTGAGATAGGTACCTAGAAAGCTGAAATAATCACAAAATATGTATTTACATACATACATGCATAAAATCTCGCCTTTTTCCCGGAGGGGAGGCAGCCACTACATCTTTCCACTTGCCACGATCTCTGCATACTTCTTTCGCTTCATCCACATTAATAATGTCTTCATCCATTCCGCCGGTTTCGAGTACTCTTGACCTGACCTTTGCCAGAACGTCGTTAATTTGATCAAGATACGTTCGTCTAGGTCTTCCCACTCCGACATTTCCTTCCACACTCTCCTTTTATATTTGCTTAGTCAACCTGCTTTCATTCATCCTCTCCATATGACCGAACCATCTTAACATACCCTTACATAGGGTAAGGGTATGTTAAGATGTACTGATGATAATAATATACAAGTAATTCTTTATTTTGTTATTTATTTTTATTAATATTCTGTAATAATTGAATAACAATAAAGTTATTGCAAAAATACACTTAGAACAAATATAATTTTTTGATCGATTTCAATAAACAGGTAAAAAACGTGAACATGAAAAAATAATATTTAATTAACACACGTAATTATTGTCCAGAACCCTTCGTACATTACCGACTCGCACTTAGCCTGTTTTTTTTTCACACACACAGTTAGCTAACAAACCGGTAAAAATGTTGCAAAACCTCGGAAATTCGCCGGAAATGCTGAAACAACGGCGGAATCGGCTGCGGACAACGGGGCATAAAAAAATTGTATGAAACAAAAGGGTCCCAGCAGACTACCCTTGTCAGGCCGTGGGCGGTGGTCCAAGTTAGAAGAGGCTGAGATGAGATGCGACGCGTTTGATCAGCGCCGGCCACACACTCGCCGTTTAACATACATACATATAGTCACGTCTTTATCTCTTGCGGGGAATATAGAGCCAATAGCCTTCGAAAGACTGAAAGCTTAATGATAGAATTGAGATTAATTTTTTCAGAGTGCTGTGTGGTTCCCGGCACCAATAAAGAAAAGAGACAAGCTGCTTGCCCAACGCCTAAAACAACGATCCCAAGTTTATAAAACATATCCCTTTGTCGCCTTTTACGACATCAACGGGAAAGAGTGGTCCTATTTTTTTTTTGTATTGGTGCGAGAACTACGAGGCACGAATAATATCCGCAATCGCTCCTAACTCGGGTCAAATCTCTGTCTGTGCATGAATTGGACATTTTTGGCTTAACACCAGTGGTCGTCCGAGTCGCTGACGTGTGATAGGGGTCTGACATACAGCCGATTTAATGAAATGCCCGCTAACAACAATTAAAATATCTGCTTTTGATCTTTGAAGACCCTAACTCTCTGTGGACTGCACTTAGTTTTCTGGAGTTATTACAATGCTCGCATGCAGAACGTGAGAGTGAAATAAGGGAAAAGCGATGATTATTTTAGTCGATGGGCTTGCAACCTGTCACAATTTGAAACTGTATTTCATCATTAAACCATTAAACTTGGACCATGGATATAGTCTTTTCAAAATACTGTTTACTAACTGGGATGAAAACGTGATTATACATATTTTATTTATTTATCGTTAAGCCGAACAGCTGAACGTGGCATATCAGTCTTTTCAAGACTGTTGGCTTTGTCTACCCCGCAAGGGATATAGACGTGATTATATGTAGGTATGTATTTATTTATTCTTTATTGTAACAATCACAATTTGTTAAGTACAATAGGCGGACTTAATGCTAATAGCATTATCTAACAGTCTACTATTTGGTTAAGCGGAGAACCTTTGTGTGGGTGATAATAAATAATCTATACTCATATTAAAAAGCTGAAGAGTTTGTTTGTTTGAACGCGCTAATCTCAGGAACTACTGGTTCGAATTGAAAAAATATTTTTGCGTTGAATAAACCATTTATTGAGAAAGGCTTTAGGCTATATAACATCACGCTGCAACTATAAGGAGCAAAGAAATAATGGAAAATGTGAAAAAAACGGGGAAAATTATTCATCCTTGAGGGCTTGAATGATGCCCAAAATAACTATTCCACGCGGACGGAATCGCGGGCACAGCTAGTGTATAATAAACATACTTACTATACTATGAACCTATACTAAACATATAAATACCTGCAGATTACATGCCGAGATTATTAACTCTTCCATGACTGAGTCAGAAACAATTATAGTATGTTTGTAACCGTTCGACCATTTTAATGGATAATGTATAGATCCTAATGCATTGTGAATGCTGGTTTCGATAGACCTAAAGCATCTAATAATATGATTGGATTTGGCTTGGCTTTGAGATCTCTGGTGAAATAGTGGCTTTAGGCGAATTTTGTGTCCCTCAATGTACTACCATTGGCTAATACCAAATGCGTTTGTACTGCGAACTTGCAATTTCCGTAATTATTACGACCGGTGTGGAAACGTGTAGTGCCGTGTGGTTCCCGGCACCAATACAAAAAAGTATAGGACCCCCAACTCTTTCCCATGGATGTCGTAAAAGGCGACTAAGGGATAGGCTTACAAACTTGGGTTTCTTTTTTAGACGATGGGTTAGCAACCTGTCACTATTTGAATCTCAAATCTATCATTAAGCTTGTAGCAAGAGCGATGATTCGGCTCGACCGCAAAGGGAAGATCTTCCGCCAGGCTAGCTGTTATGCCTGGGGAACTGAGGTTGTATATATAGCTCCAATCCGTGAAACCTTTGCTTGCGCGATTTTTTCGCTGTTTATGACTGATAGCGTCGCGTGATTCTATTTTTTATTTTTGTGACTAGTGGCGTATAGCTTTCGCCACAAGCTAAATAGCTGAACGTGGCCATTCAGTCTTTTAAGCACTGTTGGCCCTGTCTACCCCGCAAGGGATATAGACGTGACCATATGTATGTGTATGTATGTATGTAGTGTGGAAACATTGGGGTTTTTCGATTGGGTAGATGTGCTAGCGATCTGTTTGTAACGCAATTAATTAAGCTGTCTAGGTAAAGGTGGCTTGAGTCATTTAAAAACTGATTGAGTCTTTAACTATTAGTAGAAAATTTTTGCATTTTATCTTGAAAGAGGATTAGAAGGGAGCAGAGCATTTTGTTCACATTTTTTAGCTGATTATAAAAAAATAATTCATGAAAATTTTGAGAAATCAAAAGTATTCATAAGTTTTAGATGTATACAAACGGGAATTAATGTTGATATGCCAGTCAGTCATTCACTTTTCTTCTTTTATACATTTAAGATAGCTGCTAAGAACACACCCGACTTATTCACATTTTAAACGAAAAAAAAAACAAAAATTGAAAATTAACAAAATCGTTTCTTTGATTCGGGAGCTACAACACAAAAAACAAAAAACCCCGACATCAGAGATTGAATAACTGTAATATTTTTGAATAGGAATACAAGACATAGTTGATTGGTCATTTTTCTTCATCAGTCACTAATTTTACCTAGGTAGTTAAAATTATAAGAATGTTCTTGGGCTTCAAGTCTTTCTCCATTTTTTGTATCGATTAAGTACAATTTAAACATTTCTTGGCCACATGATAACACCAAACTTAATTCAAATTCATAATTCAAAATTTTTATTCATTATTATAAGATACTTCATATCGGTTAATAATTGTCAAAACGATTGGTTTCACAACATTGGTTGACGTCAAATAAATTACTTAAAACTAAGATTACTGCCGCTTCCAAGGCGTCAGTGCAGAAGAAGCGGTAACAAACTGCACAGCAGCATTTTCTTCGACAATGTCAACTTACTTAATCATTTCAAGAGTTAAAAGAGAATTGTAACAACACAATGGTGTATGTAGCTACTAAACTGACAACTTGTATTTGTAAGGCGGCGTCTACGGATAACACACCGCAGATAGACAGCTTCCGAAAATTCACTGCCAAGGAGCGTCGGAGATTTTTGAACAAGTATTTTTGTGGCACTGCAAATAATGTGCATAATCTATATATATAAAACTCTTCCGTTACTGAGTGACTGACTGACAGACAACGCACAGTCGAAACTACTGGTCGTAGACAGCTGAAATTTGGAATGTAGGTACCTTGGGATATGTAGGGGAGCACTAAGAAAGGATTTTTGGAAATTCAACCCCCAAGGGGGGGAAAAGGGGTAAAAACGTTTCTATGAAAAATCTTATTCCTTGGGTTTATAAACTTGAAACTTGGCATGAACACGTACATAGGCAAGTAAATATGTTTGACATTATAAGTTTTTTCAAACTATCCTCCAATCGTGATTTAGGGGGTGCGATTGGGTGACTGATTTATTAACGCACAGCCGAAACCGCTCGGTATAGGAGTCTGAGATTTTGAACAGAGGTTCCTTTAGTAACATAAGTGAGCACTAAGAAGGGATTTTTGAAATGTCAACCCCCAAGGGGGGGAAACGGGATAAACTGAGCCGGGGCTGCGGGAAAGTTCTAACGAGATACCGTGGCCCCGGAACGCAAAGGGCAACTGAAGGAACGAGGTGGGTTTTAGTCAGTAAAAGTCTGACACTCCCTTCCGTTCCACCCAGAGCGGGAGAGGTCATTTGATGATTTCCCATCCTTAAAAAAAAAGACTTTGTATGACAACTTTCAGTCGTCTCTTTAACATACATAATAACATACATAATTATGTACATACATGCATAACATTAATAACATCACGCCTTTAAATCCCTATTTTGTGTTAACACTACCCATACAAACAGCTAAAAGGAAACAAGTGAAGAGACGAAATTTGTCCGCATCCATTTTCACCTAAATTCTTAACGTTAATGAGATTTACTTTTTATTATCAGGTCAACCTAATAGCCTCACATGTACGTATAACTTCGTAAAAATTTTCTTTCAACTCCTAACCGTTGAGGAGTTGTACCTTCCATCATCAGCTCATTCACATAGGATGATGACTATCAGACGCAAATACTTAAACAGATCTATGAAATTGTCAAAAGCGTAATTGCCTGTAAATTTGAGGTTTGCCCTTGATTTCCCTGGAATACCATCATCAGATCCTGACTAGGTAACAACGGGACCAACTTGAAAGTATACTCTACCGAACAAAAAAAGAATCACGTAAATCGGTCCATAAATCTCGGCGTAATCGGTATGCATAAATAAAACACACGAATTTTATTTTCTATTAACTATCACGAGGCTACATCATCCCTGAGTAACACAGGCTATATTTAATTCCAGTTGTAACAAGATTTCAGCCTGTGGAAGAAAAAGCCCTGTCGAGATCATTAAAAAACGCTATATATACCTAACCGAATTACACGTGGGCGAAGCCGCGGGCGGAAAGCTAGTATTAATTAAATTGATTTTCCTCTCAGATTCTCTGTTGTATTTAAGATTGTACACTTTGATGATCGCAAAATTATAAAATGACAGTCTTTTGACAGGTAACTAAATGCTGCTCACTAATAAAATTGTTGTAGCTTAATTTTATTGTTAATAGTAATGATAAGCTCAGATGATAACATAATGGTCATCCCGGTTTTTGGGTTTTGTCATTAGTGAAATCTTTCCTTTTTTAACGAAATCACATCCACAAATAAGATGGCGTGACACAAGAAGACATTTGGCCATCATTTTTTTTAACTTCTTCAAAAAATTATTGTTTCAATGTTATGTGAACTTTTTTAAAACCAAACGTTTTACTTACTTGAATAATATCCTCTTGAACTTGGAATAAACTCAAGTCTTGCATCGGCCACTTTCTGATAAAGATATTCGCATGACAGGCATAATACAGTTTCCATTATAATGTCTTTGAACAGCCATAAAAATGTGCCCGAACCGTATACGCACATCGCCCATGTAGCGTATTGTAATTTCTGAAATCATATAGATTAGCAAAATTCAAAATTCAAAATTTTTTATTCATTATTATAGGATACTATTATATCGCTTAATAATTGTCGTATGGTTTAACAACTTGGTTGACGTCAAATAAATTACTTAAAAACTAAGTTTACTGCCGCTTCCAAGGCGTCAGTGCAGAAGAAGCGGTAACAAACTGCACTGCAGCATTTTCTTCAACAACGTCAACTTCACAATATTAATATTAGCGTATATTGCCTACTGGTCCCGCAGAATAAAAAACCCTGCCTGGATAACTTGGGTAATAAAATCATTTGATAGAGCTAGGTGGGAAGTTATTAGAGGGGCACATGCCCAGTAGTGAGCGAATAGAAGTTGTAGAAGAGGAGCATATATTTTTAACGATGAAGAGTTCTGGAAAGAGAATGTTATTGAGAATTCAGAGCATCAAAAATTCATATCAGAAAAGTAACCTTAAAAACTTTACCAAATCATTTCATAAATTAAGCGGCGTGAAATTTGAATATGTCCCAAACAACCTGATTATAGATCAAAAGAAAACTGCTGTAGGTGTTATAGAAATTAGTACTTACATATACCGCTTGTTTGTTAGTTATAAGAACTTCTATATAAGACAAGAATTGTATGAACATTGAAATGATGTGCATCAGTATCTGAAAAATACTCTAAGTGAAAAACAAATTACATTATACTTCCAAATATCAGTTATGAAACTTAGGTATACAACCGACAAGCATCAAACGACAATTACAATTAATTTAGAAGTGTCGTAGGTCAAATTAACAGCATCGATTATTTTATTGTATAACTTCAAAGTCTTCTTTGATTTCTCAAACGCGTTTTCATCTTCATCATTCAAATTGATTCGTTTCGTAATTTCTATTAATTTACTCAATTTTAATCCCAAAAACGCTATAACAACTGTATAGTATGCTACGTGTATATTTAACACACACGTTGTCAGTATAAATAAACATCTATGTATTGACCACCGTTTGTCCAATAGAAATTTTAAAATTATATAGAGGATATAAAATAAAATGAGTTTTGTACACATAATCCAAGAAAATTTTCTACAAAACAATACATGTCTCTTGTCTCGAAGATCTCTTTCCAATTTCTGAAGTTTTAATAGTAATTTAATATTACTTTCTCTCTTACTCAATGTCAAAATGCCAAGCACTAGATATTGTAAGACATAATGGAAATAAACACAGCCATATATGGTCATGAACATGACACTACTAAAGTTTTTACTATTCATTGCAGTGGTATACAGCCATATTTTGACTATATTGCCAAGAATCATAATGATTGAGTAATTAATTTTGATAACACTGATATAATTGTTATTGATACTGAATTTTTTGAGAGCAATCAAATTAAAAATATAGTGGAAAGGTTTAAAGATGGTGAAAAAATCGTCTTTTAATAACGACCTCATGTTCACAACTACGACGTTACAAATGTTGATTGAACAGGATTAAGTGTAGACAGACAAAAATGATGATAACAAAAAAATAATTAAGTAGAAGCCTTTTTTTAATTTAGAATTCCGTATATGAATTATTATAAGAATCTCATGAATTAAAAGAATAAAATTATTATTGCACCAATTGAAAATTGACAAGGCGTAATTTTTTTTAACTAAATTTAAATTTTAGTATCTCATTTTTGCTTTAATTCAGAATTTGAGACTGTCAGCTCTGTAATAGATATAGACGTGTTGGCAGACAATGTTTTCATTCAAATTTAGATTTGTCATTGCTATTGTGTAAATGCCAAATTATAAAGATTCAAGATCCGTGTGGTTCCCGGCACCAATAGAAAAAAGAATAGGACCACTCCATCTCTTTCCCATGGCTGTCGTAAAAGGCGACTAATGGATAGGCTAGGATTATCAACATGGGATTCTTCTTTTAGGCAATGGGCTAGCAACCTGTCACTATTTGAATGAATCCCAATTCTATTATTAAGCTAAACAGCTGAACGTGGCCTATCAGTCTTTTTGAAACTGTACACATAGAATGTAGAAGTTATTTTATGTTTGTTTTTATGATCAAGATTTAATAAATACAGTGATGATACAATTAACAAAATAAAATGTAGATAATTCCGACGCCTTAAGAGGTAGAATTATGTGTTCAACTGTACCTAAATACTAAGACCTACATTGTAACCATATTCAAGGAATAAATGATTATGAGAAAACTATCAAAAAACTGTGGCTTACAACATTAGTCCTAATGTTGTAAGCCACAGTTTTATGGTTTCTGCTATCAAGGACACGGAACCCTGAAAAAAAGTAATACATAAAATGGGTTCTATTTTTATACAACCTACATACTGTAACACAGTTAAAATTATTACTTTTCGTTGTTGGAAATTCTCTTTAGGTTGTGTTAATTTCTTCGTGGTAATAATATTCGTACCGGTAATTCTCATATTCGCTTGCCGTGCTATAAAAAATCTCGTAGATTTAAATTTTTTTTTTTCGAAAAATCTGTTACAAAAAATACGTATGCCAAATTAAAAAAAATACATTTCTACTACAAAAGTTACATGACTACAATTAAATTTTAGAAAGGATTAATAGAAGTTACATTTCTAAAATGGTGAAATAGGGGTTACAATTTTATATCAGTTTGAACTAACCATTAAAAGCCTTTGTTATCACCTACTTAAAAAAAAAGTTGATTCTCAGTTTGATCTGTATGTCAGTATGTTTGTCCGTGTCTTTTTCGCGTTTCGCTGAACCGATTTTGATGTGTTTTTCAGGAATGTGTTTGTTGCACCTCACCTAAGGTTTTAGTAATTAAACCGACTTCAAAAAAAAATGTTATCGATTAGATGCGGTTGTCTTTTACAGAAGTTACTACATACATATGGTCACGTCTTTATCCCTTGCGAGGTAGACAGAGTCAACAGTCTTGAAAAGACTAATCAGTCTGCAAATTGCTGAACGTGGCCATTCGGCCACGTTCAGCAATTTGGCTTAATGATAGAATTGAGATTCAAATATTGACAGGTTGCTAGCCCATCGTCTTAAAAAAGAATCCCAAGTTTGTTAGCTTATCCCTTAGTCGCCTTTTACGACATACATGGGAAAGAGACGGAGTGGTCCAATTCTTTGTTGTATTGATGCCGGGAACCACACGGAAGTTACTAACTTTATTTATTGCTTGTTCCAGGTCGACCTACAGCGCGGGTGTCGTGGTGGAAGTCCCACGCTCTGCTGGCCAACTCAGAAGCCCGAGCTACAGTCTCCTTCAGACTGCACAGGTCTGATTATGGCACGGATGTCACCTGTCAGGTACAACATCACGTTTTATTTTACTTACTAATAATATAAAAATAAAAAAATAATATAAAATAAAAATCGTTTATTGTAATAAAATAAAATAAAAATAGTTTAATATAATGACTTTGAAGACTGGAAGAGATCCCTTCATGGGATAAGTTCGCCATTGCAAGTGATTTGTTTCTTTTACATTCATACATATCGTCACGTCTATATCCCTTGCGGGGTAGACAGAGCCAACAATCTTGAAAAGACTGAATGGCCACGTTTAGCTATTTGGCTAAATGATAGAATTGAGATTCAAATAGTGACAGGTTGCTAGCCCATCGCCTAAAAAAGAATCCCAAGTTTGTAAGCCTATCCCTAAGTCGCCTTTTACGACATCCATGAGAAAGAGATGGGAGTGGTCGTATTCTTTTTGGTGCCGGGAACCACACGTTGTTTCTTTTATAACTATGTACTTACTATTTTCTTGTTACTGTGTAAATTTCTATGCAATAAAGATATTACAAACAAAAAAATAATAGTTGATTACCATAGACGTAGAAAAAAAGGCGGACGGGGTGAGTGTTAAGAAAAAGTGAAGCATCGTTATGGCGGTATTGTAACCATATAGGCTGAACTGTTTTTGCGATTGTTTGGCTATTAATTGATCGAACCGATTTTATGTGTTATTTCAAGGTAATCTCAACACGACCTACAACATATTACTTTTTATATTTAACTTTAGTTTAATTAGTAAGTTTAATTATGGACAAGAGTTTATTAAATATCGGATGGGAATTATCGAAAGCATACTGTAAAAGTATTATTTTTAGTTTTATTATAATTACTTTCTAATTTATGTTAATTATCTTAATTGTAATTTACTTATAAATAAAGACATGATAAAATAATTTCTATCGGTTTGTCTACTCCGCAAGGGATATAGACGTGATTATATGTATGTATGTATAACGCGAATCTTTTTTAGATTTGAAAATCGCCTCGAAACGGCACAATTTTCTTGCATTATTCAGATTTCTGTCATAAAGAGATATACGAGTATATCAAAATCTTGTTTTTCCTCAGGCCGTGACGGATCCATCGATTACGCCGGTCTCCGAGAACCTCTCCATTGACATCAATCGTGAGTATTTCGGTGTGATGTCAAACACACCATCTTGTCAGCATTATACAAGAATCATTTACACGCTTTCCCTTTCACCTATTACGATTCCATTTAAAGTATTTTTGAGTGTGAACTCTTCGATCAGTTATTAAAAAAAAAAGATAGACTTTTGTTTTAAATTGATCATTTACATGCTTTCCCTTTCACCTATTTCGATTCCATTTAAAGAATTTTTGAAGTGTGAACTCTTCAATCAATTATTTAAAAAAAAAGTCTATGTATGTGTCAAAAATATATAAACAGGCGCAAAATATAAACTCTTAGAAACAAGATGGAAAGTTTGTTGGATTTCTTGAATTTAAGTAGGTACGTCTGGAAACTTTGTGAAGTAGATGTTGCGACATTTACTTTCACAGACATGATTACTTACTTAATATACCTACGCGCGTTTGTTACCGTTTCTTCTGCACTGACGCTTTGGAAGTGTCCGTGTTAGTAAAACGTTTTTAGATGATTAAAAAATCAATAGAATAAAGACACGAACTTTATTCAGACATGATTACTTACTTAATATACACGCGTTTATTACCATTTCTTCTGCACTGACGCTTTGGAAGTGTCCGTGTTAGTAAAACGTTTTAAGATGATTAAAAAACAAATAAAGACAAACTTTATTTGGTCTAGTTTTACAAGTCGTGGGTTTAGCTATAGACACGAGATCTAGCAATTAGCCGCTAGAGAATAGCGAGCTACTTAACTTGGTGAATGCTGGTAGTCTGAAGGTGATTTTTGACGTGACAACGTCTTATACCTTATTCGATTGAGCCGGCTGCACGCACGAAAAAACACGACGTTACCATCATGCGGCGTTACCTCGCTCTGAGGCGTTCCATGTAAGGCTTGAAGTGCAAGCGAGAGCGCGGAACGAGCGACAAAGAGGCACGATCGGCCTTTGCGTTCGGCAGCGTTCGACACGAGTTAATAAAAACATATTCATTCCAGTGCCGTGTGGTTCCTGGCACCAATAGAAAAAAAGAATAGGACTACTCCATCTCTTTCCTATGGATGTCGTAAAAGGCGACTAAGGGATAGGCATACAAACTTAGGATTATTTTTAGGCGATGGCCTTGCAACCTGTCACTATTTGAATATCAATTCTATCTCATTCAATCTTTCAAGACTGTTGGCTCTGTCTGCCCCGCAAGGGATATAGACGTGACCATATGTATGTATGTATATTCCTTCCATATACATTTTATCTCATCACCAAAAATCCTGATTGACGTATCATTACCGTTCTAAACGTGACTTGCGTGTTTATCTTGCGTCCCTTTTCAACTCATAATAATGACTATTGCCCTCTCTATTGCTTATGGGATTATTATGTCGATATTGGATGTATGTTATGATATCGTAATGATTTGTAAGCGTAAGGGGAAAAGTGGTTTATCCTCCTAATATTATAAATGCGAATGTTTGTGAGTATGTATGTATGTTTGGATGTTTGTTACTCTTTTACGCAAATTGTACTGAGCCAATTACGATGAAATATTGTGGGTAAGTAGCTGAAGACCAAGAATAACACAAAAGGATTATTTTTTTCTCGGAGTTTCGGATTGATATGCTATGACTGGGTTCCCACGCGGACGAAGTCGCGGGCGGCCTCTAGTTGTACTTTATTTTTTATCGCCTGCAAAACTCCATCTCTTTCCCATGGATTTCGTGAAAGGCGACGGAGCGGTAGGCTTTTGGCTCTGTCTACCCCGCAAGGGATACAGACGTGATTATATGTATGTATGTGTTTCAATCATTCGTCATTACTCTGATTAGGTTATTCATAAACTCGACCATTTACTATGTCTAATTTAAACACCATTTTCGCCTCAACAAACTTCACAAAACATTATTAAAAGTAAAACATAATAACTTGAAAACACACACATATAACAAAACGCAAAATCGCTTACATAAATCTTGATTAAATCTACGGGTTCGTCGCGATGTTAATCAGAATGGAACTTTTTAATTGACAGCTTGATATACTGATACACTTTTGTGTTTCACTGTACCGACTGTTGGGACGCCACAGACATGATTGAGGTAGATACTGTATTAAGAAATTTTTCTTTTGTTTTATTTGTAAAGTTTATTTTTTTTGATTAGGGAAAGTCATGTTTGGTGAATGAAATGAGTGGGTTACCAGATATATAATTAGCAAAGGATTTAGGAGCGCCGTGTGGCTCCCGGCACCAGTACAAAAATAATAGGACCACTCCATCTCATTTCCCTTGGATGTCGTAAGAGGCGACTAAGAGATGGGCTTATAAACTTGGGATTCTTTTTTTAGGCGATGGGCTAGCAACCTGTCATTATTTGAATCTCAATTCTATCATAAAGCCAAACAGCTGAACGTGGCCTATCAGTCTCTTCAAGACTTTTGGCTGTCTACCCCGCAAGGGATTTAGACGTGACTATATGAATGAATGAAGTAAATTTTTGTTGATTAAGGAAAGTCATGTTTGGTCAATGAAATGAGTAGGTTACCAGAGTTACATTTAGCAAAGAGTGGAAAGTTTTTTCGCTTTTCCGATCGATCAGTTAAATAACTAATTCTCTTTACCTCCAGTTATTAATGTAGGTAGGTTAGGATTTATTTTATCAGTTTATAAGTGTTTTTGAAATCGGATTAATTTTTATGGATTTTTCAGGACTTTTCAGTTGCATAGTGAAAACATTTTGTGTGTGTGGAAGCGAGAGTCTAAAGTCAGTGGAAAAAGAAGGATCTAGCTGAATCTATGTCAATGTAGGGCCCTGATATTTCAAAGGATACGCAAAATAACGACGTAATATGTTAGGAAGAGAATTTGAAATAATAAAAACATTTTAGAGATTTTTCGCACTTTTTTTGCGTTGAATGTGGAATTTATTTTTTTATTATTATTTACTGGTTGACGCCCGCGACTCTGTTTGCGTTGGTTTTTGAAAAATAGAGGTTTTTTTTAATTTTTTTGAACATCGGTTCTGGCATTCCAAAGCCAAAAACTAATGAGACAGAAGTTTTAGCTACTCTAAACTTAATTATTTTGTTTAGTTACAACAACATGCTTTGAATCTTATGAGTATGGACTTGTCTGTAAGAATAAAGACGTAATGTATAATTTTTCTGCTGTTTTCCAGTCAGAATTATAAAATTATATCGTTGTGTCTATGTAAAACTAGCCTTAATATCTTGATTCTCGCTGTGAGATGAAATATGATCCGATTCGCCCCGGTACCGACGCCTTAGGGAACCAACTTACTCAATATTTCATTCCTTTTTCGCGGAGACGAAGATTTGTTTCGAAATATTTTGTCTTTGATCAAATCGTGAATGTACTGGTCGAAGGTCTAAAGTAGAAAGACGAGCTTGCATGAAACGGGTGATAGAAGTAGAAGTAAAAGTAGTGCCGTGTGGTTCCCGGCACCAATACAAAAAAGAATAGGACCACTCCATCTCTTTCCCATGGATGTCGTAAAAGGCGACTAAGGGATATGCTTTTAAAATTGCGGTCCGTTTTTTAAGCGATGGGCTAGCAACCTGTCACTATTTGGATCTCAATTCCATCATTAAGTCGAGCAGCTGAACGTGACCATTCGGTCTTTTTGGGACTATTGGCTCTGTCTACCCCGTAAGAGATGTAGACGTGACTATATGTATGTATGTAAAAGTATGCAGACGTCGTGGCAAGTGGAAGGATATATATCTTTCCCGGAGGGGTAGGCAGAGACTACCTCTTTCCACTTGCCACGATCTCTGCACACTTCCTTCGCTTCATCCACATTCATAACTCTCTTCATGCGAGCTCGGCGGTGTCGGGTACTCTTGACCCAAACCCAAAGAAGAATCCCAAGTGTATAATCCATTAGTCGCCTTTTACGACAACCATGGGAAAGAGATGAAGTAGTTATATTCTTTTCCTATTGATGCCGGGAACCACACGGCATAGAATAACAACCTTTGCAAGATTTACAATAATTTTATACTTTCTTCCCTTCTCTCTCTCCTTTAAGACGAAGTATGCATTCTAATCTTCATAAACAACAGGATAGCACAGCCGGGAAGCAGGAGAGCTTGACATTTCATTTCCCGAATTTATTCCAGGAAGATAGACGTTGCAATGGGTAGACACGGCAGTCAAATATAATTGAATGTGACGTCAATAAGTGATACCTTGTACCTGTCCAATTTTGAAAATAAATCTATTCTATTGAAAATCGTAAGGTGCGAGTCGGTATCGCGCACGATTTCGTTCTATTATATTTAAATTCAAATTAGCCCATGTAAGTCTTGATCGATTTTGTTAATATCTGTAATGATTTTAAGTTTTTATTGAACTATAATGTAAGTGTTAAATATATTTTTACAATCTTTATGGCAAAGGGTCAGGTCAAGAGTGACCGATACCGCCGAGCTTGCATGAAGAGAGATATGAATGTGGATGAAGCGAAGGAAGTATGCAGAGATCGTGGCAAGTGGAAAGATGTAGTCTCTGCCTACCCCTCCGGGAAAGAGGCGCGATTTTATGTATGAACTGAACGTGACGCACTTTTGACAAGAGATAATTTAGTAGACATCAGACAATTACATACCTACCTATATACATATGTTATAATGTATCTTCAAAAACGTATTCAAAGTTTTGTAGCGCTTCATCGAAAACACCTCCCTCCTAAATTCTGTCTTATAGACTCACTAGCTTTTGTTTTTTTTTTTCTAATTTTGAAGAGAACTTACCAAGTATGGAACTGGCCCACAATTATTTTAAAACTGGGCATGTCTATTCAGTGTCATACTCTGTGGCCCCTGAAAATCAACATAATGCCTTAGACGTTACACAAACAAAGTGAATGCCACCGGTGGATTATAAGATAAGCGGAACTCTCACTCGTGTTTGTAAACAATTGTATTTGTTCATACTCTTCCTATACCCTAATTACATGAAGAGATTTGTATCCCAAATCATTATTTATACTAATATTATAAAGCCTTTCCCTTAGTCGCCTTTTACGACATCCATGGGAACGAGATGGAGTGGTCCTATTCTTTTTTGTATTGCTGCCGGGAACCACACGGCATAGGCGACTAAGGGATAGGCTTATAAACTTGGGATTCTTCTTTTAGGCGATGGGCTAGCAACCCGTCACTGTTTGAATCTCAATTCTATCATTAAGCCAAACAGCTGAACGTGGCCTATCAGTCTTTTCAAGACTGTTGGCTCTGTCTACCCCGTAAGGGATAAAGACGTGATCATATGTATGTATGTATGTATGTATGTATATTATAAAGCTGAAGAGTTTGTTTGTTTGAACGCGCTTATCTCAGGAACTACTGGTACGAATTAAAAAATTATTTTTGCGTTGAATAGACCATTTATCGAGGAAAGCTTAAGGCTATATAACATCACGCTGCAACTATGAGGAGTAAAGAAATAATGGAATTTGTGAAAAAAACGGGGAAAATGATTCATCCTTGAGGGCTTCAATGATGCCCTAAATAACTTTTCGTTTTCTTTTTTAATAAGTGCACGAAGTCGCGGGCACAGCTAGTTTTAAATAAGTAGCGTATAAAGGCTCTGTCTAATTATGATCATTTTGTCAATATTTCAATGTCAAATAATTATGATTCTAGAATTTACTTAAAAATTATATATATGGCAAAACAACGTTTGCCGGGACAGCTACATATAATCACGTCTAAATCCCTTGCGGGGTAGACAGAGCCTACAGTCTTGTAAAGACTGATAGGCCACGTTCAGCTATTTGACTTTAAGATAGGATTGAGATTCAAATAGTGACAGGTTGCTAGCCCATCGCCTAAAAGAAGAATCCCTTGTTTATTAGCCTACCCCTTAGTCGGCTTTTACGACATCCATGGGAAAGAGATGGAGTGGTCCTATTCTTTTTTCTATTGGTGCCGGGAACCACACGGCCGGGACAGCTATTATAGTATAAAACAAAGTCGCACCATTAGGAAGAAGAAGCAAAAAATCCGCATACTCAAACACCCTAACACAATACTTATCAAACCAATTAACATCAATAAACTACTTCAAATGACGAAATTCGCACTCCGCAATATAATTCTCACACTCAAAACACAATGGGACTTTTGATCGGAACGATTTAACCAGAATTCGATTAAAATTAATTCTTAAACCGACCTTTTTAAAGTTCAAATTTATAAGGAGAAATATTTGTACAAAAAAAAGGGTAAAAAAATACGCTTAATTGTCTTAAGTGGTATTTGTGGAGGGTTGAAAAAAAGTGATTTGAATGAGTTTGAACCCTTTTGTAAGGAACTGGAACAAAAGAACGCACAATGATGTTGAAACCGACTACTTTTTTGTTTTTTAATAGATAAGGCTATGAATAATTCCATTAGTTCAGCTACTACGCAGCTGCCCTTTTTGGAGGTAACCGTACCTTAAAAGGGGTCAATGAATATATACATACATACAATCACGGATATATCCCTTGCGGGGTAGACAGAGCCAACAGTCTTGAAAAGACTGATAGGCCACGTTGAGTTGTTGGCTCGATGATAGAATTGAGATTCAAATAGTGACAGGTTGCTAGCCCATCGCCTGAAGGAAGAATCCCAAGTTTATAAGCCTACCCCTTAGTTACGTTTTGCGACATCCACGGGAAGTGATGGAGTGGTCTTATTCTTTGTTCTACTGGTTCTAGGAACCACACGGCATGAGTTAAGTTAATACAAGTCTTGAATTTTGTTCGCGAAACGTGTATTTTTACCTTATACCTGAATTAATCCATATCAGTCCATATTAAACAAGTTAAAATTAATTAAACGTCAGTCAAATTGAACATTGACTGAACATCCTGTCGATTTAAAAATCCCTTTTAATACAAGTCGAATCCTTGACGGATGGAATTTTGATATGCATATGTAAATTAACAGCTTTTAATTTAACTTAATGGTATACCGACAAGGAAATTGAATAAACTTATTTTTTGTTCGGCGTTATCATTAAAATTCGATTTGTTATGGACACATGGTCGATACGTGTGGCGAACAAAATTAAATATTATAAACATTCTTTTAAGCGATGATGGGCTAGCAACCTGTCACTATTTGAATCTCAACATACATACATATCATCCCGTCTATATCCCTTACGGGGTAAACAGAGCCAACAGTCTTGTAAAGACTGAAAAGCCACGTTCAGCTATTTGGTTTTTTGGTAGACTTGAGATTCAAATAGTGACAGGTTGCTAGCCCATCGCCTAAAATATTAATCCCAAGTTTATAAACCAATCCCTTAGTCGCCTTTTACGATATCCGTGGGAAAGAAATTGAGTAGTTCTTTTCTTTTTTCTATTGGTGCCGGCTTGATTCAAGCCGTACCAAACGGCTTTAATCTCAATTCTATCATAAAGCTAAACAGCTGAACGTGGCCTGTCAGTCGTTCAAAACTGCTGGCTCTGTGTACTCCTCAAGGGATATAGATATGATTATTTGTGTGTATGTATTGATGAAAAATATTTTTATTTTTAACTAGCAGTGCCCGCGACTTCGTCCGCGTGGAATAGTTATTTTGGACATCATTGAAGCCCTCAAGGATGAATAATTTTCTCCGTTTTTTTTTCACATTTTCCATTATTTCTTCGCTCCTAATAGTTGCAGCGTGGTGTTAAGCCTTCCTTAAAGCCTTCCTCGATAAATGGCCTATTCAACACAAAAATAATTTTTCAATTCGAACCGCTGAAATTAGCGTGTTCAAACAAACAAACAAACTCTTCAGCTTTATAATATTAGTATAGATTATAATATTATAAGATGTGTGATCTATGAGTTGTCCATTCTTATCGTCGGTGTGTTACATTAAATTAAATCGTTGGCACTGCTCTAGTATTGTTATTCGACTCTTAACGAACCAATTTCATAAATTATTTATTCCCAAAGGACAATTTCGAAAACTTTCTCACGGAAGTTTTAAAGGGATTCAAACTATTGTCTGAAAGTTGGAAAAGTTTAATTTAATATTTGGTAGGTGAAGTCTTACCCTTTAAGTAGGTTTTAGATTGTTTATCCTCATTTCAGGCCATACATACATATAATCACGGAGAAATATGATGTACCTACGAGTAAATGGTAGTGAAGAAGATAGGAGTAACCAACTTAACTAATTTGGCGTAGTGAGTGACCTGACGCCAAATAGCTGAACGTGGCCTATCAGTCTTTTTAAGACTGTTGGCTCTGTCTACCCCGCAAGGCATATAGACGTGATTTTATGAATGATTGAATGAGTAAACGTTACAAATTTAGTGTAAGACATAATTGTGTGATGCTAATAAACTTTTATTTTTTATTCATTCATTCATTCATACTCGTACAACGCCTCCTCTACATATCGCGGGTTAAAATTAAAAAGTCAAGAAAACTAAAGAAACTTCAACTCTTTATTTCTTAAGAAGATTTTTATTAGAAGATTTAATCTGGAAACTGCTTCATTACATTAACTTTCTCGGTATTAAATTCCTTTGGATTCTTACAAAGTTAACTTTCTAGAATTATCCGATTAAATTTAACTGGCTTTGCACTTGACTTCACTCGACCGCGTGAATAACTCTTCAGTTGTGTTCTTTAAGCTCCTTAAAAAAAAAGTACTTTCTAGTTTGATCTGTATGTATGTATGTTTACACCATTGACCATTTGTATGTATGTATGTAAACATACATACAAATGGTCACGTCTATGTCCCTTGCGGGGTAGACAGAGCCAACAGTCTTGAAAAGACTGAAAAGCCAAGTTTAACTCTTTGGCTTTGGCACAGGTTGCTAGCCCATCGCCTAAAAAAAGAAGCCCTAGTTTGTAAGCCTATCCCTAAGTCGCCTTTTACGACATCCATGGGAAAGAAATGGAGTGGTCCTATTCTTTTTTGTATTGGTGCCGGGAACCCCACCCCGCAAGGGATATAGGCGTGATTATATGTATGTATGTATGTCGATATTAATTAATTCTTTTTCCCCCAGTGCACCCGCTCTGGGTGAAGCTTCAAGGTGGAAAGCGCCCCCTGGTGGCTGGCCAGAGCACCGAGCTGGTCTGCCAAGCCGTCGGAGCCAGGCCCAAACCAACCATATCCTGGTGGAAAGGCGGAACGAGGCTCAAGACTGTAAGGGAAACTGTAAGTATGAGAAAGATTCATTTTTATTTACATCCAAACATGTATCTACGTAAAATATGTTATCACATACCTATATATGTATATTGAAGACAGTGCGAACAGTCTTAAAAAGACTTAATATCTACAGCATAATGATGGAATTGAGATTGAAATAGTGACAGATAGCACATTGCCTACAAGAGGAATCTCAAGCCTATCCCTTCGTCGCCTTTTACGACATCCATGGGAAAGATATGAAGCGGCAAAAATTATTAATATTACTGTGTAATAAGTCGGTAAAAAAAATCAATCAACCTTTCTCGGCCACAGAATACAGAGATACCTCGGTAGCGCTGTACCTTTGTGCACGCGGACGAAGTCGTGGGCGCCAACTTGTGAAGATTCAATAAATCGAAGAACTAAGCATGCAAACAGGAACCTGTGCGAAGCCCAGTAATCATTACCAGTAGACATCTGCTTCCAATAATGCTTACTCTGAGTTATGTGCTCACAGCGGATCGGATTGGGATGAGGTCTTGTTGACGGCGGGTTGTTATCAGTCAGGCTGTAGCTTTACATATATTTACAAAAAAGGGAAATCATTGTCCTTTCATAAACACTTTCCTTTAATAGATTTACGATAGTCGAAGGCGTTTGTTTAAAATGTATTTTGAATGATTGTAGTTCATTAATTAAATTTAACAACAGATTTAACTTAATATGTAAAAACAGTTTAATTACAAGTGTCTTGCTCGGATTTACGGTAACTCTTGATGATTATTTTGTATGAAATAATAAAAATTCGCAAAAGCAGATGGCGACTCTGTGCCATAATCATGTCATGAAATAATAATAGAGAAATTTGAGATTTAATTTGGAGAAATTTCAAGGCTGTTCTAAGGCCAGGTTACTCGTATGTCAGGCTCATTTGAAATTCTTTGATAGAAAGATGTATTAGTAGAATTAAATAAAAACAAAACTATCAGCATTTCTAAAGCGATTTATTACATTTGTGGAATTTGTCATTTGAAATGTACATACATACATACTTAAATCACGCCTCTTTCCCGGAGGGGTAAGCACAGACCACATCTTTCACTTACCACGATCCCTGCATGCTTCTTTCGCTTCATCCACATTCATAACTCTCTTCATGCAATCTCGTCAGTTTCGGGTAATCTTGACCTGACCTTTTGCTCGAAGGTGTACGATTTTGAACGTCATTTGAAACGTGGATTTTACAAACACCACCCAGAAAATATAAATCATGCAAGCCCCTAAATCAGTCTCTCGCTATAAATCAAGCCGCGGCCTTACACACCGCCGCGTGCGTTTTATAGGTCGCCGGCGAAATTATCGGACCGACACGAAGCCGGCAATACATCATCGGTATCGACTTACATATCGATTATATTGCATCGTTAATCGTTGTTTAGTTATGATCACTTGATTTGTGGGTTGGTATGTTTTTGAATTTGTGACATAATAATAATTGTGTTTGTGTGCCGTGCGGTTCCCGGCACCAATGCAAAAAAACAATAGGACCACTCCATCTCTTTCCCATGGATGTCGTAAAAGGCGACTAAGGGATAGGCTTACAAATTTGGGATTCTTTTTTAGGCGATGGGCCAGCAACCTATCACTATTTGAATCTCAATTCTATCATTAAGCCAAATAGCTGAACGTGGCCATTCTGTCTTTTCAAGACTGTTGGCTCTATCATCCCGCAAGGGATATAGACGTGACCATTTATATATATATATATATATATATATATGTAAGGCCAAGGTGTCCAACTTATAACACTTTCTATTTAAATAAAAGATTACAGTCAATTAAATACTGATACAATTCCCACATTAGCATAGCCCTTTATTACATACAATACCATACGTAGCGCATTTAACTATGCTTACAACGTGATGTTACATATAGTTAATTACGTACAGACATCCATATCCCACGTCTGACGGACAGTACAATAGATGGCCTATTGTGTGAGCCAACCGATTTTGATGTAATTGGTTCCTTAATTGGTATTATTTATTAGTTGAACTTCTATACCTACATACATCTATACGTATAATTAAACTTTATACATATAATCTCTTTCCTATGTATGACGTAAAAGGTGACTAAGGAATAGGCTCATAAACTTGGGATTCTTCTTTAAGGCGACGGGCTAGCAACCTGTCATTTTATATGAATCTAAATTCTGTTAGTAAGCCAAACAGATGAACATGGCCTGTCAGTATTTTCAAGACCGTTAGCTCTGTCTACCCCGCAGGATATAGACGTGATTATATATATGTTTTTATGTATAACTAAGGATTCCTCTTTCAGGCGATGGGCTCGCAATCTGTGACTATTTGAATCAATTCTATCATTAAGACAAACAGCTGAACGTGGCTATTAATGTAGCTATTAAAATTTAATTAAAATCGGTCCAGCAGTTAGCCTTTAATGCGTAACAGACAGACACATATATTCGCATTTGTGTTATTTATTTTTCCAACAGTCATCACCAGACGGCAACGTCACCAACAGCATCCTGACTTACGTCCCGTCGATCGACGACGCGGGCAGAGTCCTCTCCTGCCGAGCTGTGCAGCCCGCGCTGTCAAATATCCCACAGGAAGACGGGTTCAGGATGGAGATACAACGTAAGTTCTTTTTATGTTGGGTATAAGTTGCATACACATATAAATATGTAGTTATTGTTTATATAATGTGCCGTGTGGTTTACGGCACTTCAGAATAGAAACACTGCATATCTTTCCCGTGGATGTCGTAATAGGCGACTAAGGGATATTTATTTTAAACGTTATTGCACAAAAACAATGTACAAAAGGCGGACTTAATGCCGTTTGACTCACTAGTGAAGAAATATATATATTACAGTACCTATTAAAAAAAAACTACTCCACCGACAAGAGTAAGCACTTAAATTTATGTAGATTTAAAAAAGGTCTTTATTTCTGCCTAAAGGTTTTGAATGAGGTGATAAGGCCTACTTTTGCATTGGTAACGTGCCTGAAACGTAAAAATATTATATTGACCATAGGATCACAGACAGACAACTGTGTTAATTATCGAATTAAGCCTCAGTCTGTTTGGGTTTTGTATCTCACTAGCTGTGCCCGCGACTTCGTCCGCGTGGAATAGTTATTTTGGGCATCATTGAAGCCCTCAAGGATGAATAATATCCCTGTTTTTTTTTTGGAAGAAATATTTTCCATTATTTCTTCGCTCCTAATAGTTGTAGCGTGATGTTATACAGCCTAAGCCTTCCTCGATAAATGGTATATTCAACACATAAATAATTTTTCAATTCGAACCGGTAGTTCCTGAGATAAGAGCGTTCAAACAAACAAACTCTTCAGCTTTATAATATGTGCCATGTGGTTCCCGGTACCAGTGCAAAAAAGAATAGGACCACTCCATCTCTTTCCTATGGATGTCGTAAAAGGCGACTAAGGGATAGGCTTACAAACTTGAGATTCTTTTTTTAGGCGATGGGCTAGCAACCTGTCACTATTTGAATCTCAATTCTATCATTTAACCAAATAGCTGGGCGTGGCCTATCAGTCTTTTCAAGACTATTAATAATTTTTGCTCTCTATTATTCATTCTAAGTGTCCCTCTATCCATTTCAGTCAAAAATACTAAATGTACTGACGAAACATTTTTACTGTTTTATTATACCTATGTACCTACTATAGATTAACATGAAAATGGTTATTTTTTTTACTTTTAATGTTTAGATCTGCCAGTGGTGAAATTGCAGTTGGGCGCCAACTTGGACGCCGGTAAAGTCGTGGAAGACTCCGACGTTTATCTCGACTGCAGGGTAAAGGCGAACCCGTGGCACACACATGTATATTTCTCTCACAATGTAAGTGTTACGAACTCCTTTGTAAAGGACAAACATACATACATACATAAAATCACGCCTCTTTCCCGGAGGGGTAGGCAGAGACTACCTCTTTCCACTTGCCACGATCTCTGCATATTTCCTTCGCTTCATCCACATTCATAACTCTCTTCATGCAAGCTCGGCGGTTTCGGGTACTTTTGACCTGACCCTTTGCCAGGACATCTTTAATTTGATCAAGATACGTTTGTCTAGGTCTTCCCACTCCGACCTTTCCCTCCACACACAAACATTTTGTAATTTAAAATAAGAAAAATAAATGAGTCTGTTTTGAGCGTGCATCATCTTTTCTTTACCAGCGCAAATATTTTATTATTTTCAGCGTGTTTCCTATATTTTGGTCCTTCGAGCCGGATCTGAACCAGCGACCTATGGATGTACAGTCCACATACACTTTTATCTTCTAGACAGCTGTAGCTTCTTCTTCTTTAGTCTGCTTTAGTCCCGGTTGCATGCTCAAGTGCCGTGTGGTTCCCGGCACCATTACAAAAAAGAATAGAACCGCGCCATCTCTTTCTCATGGATGTCGTAATAGGCGACTAAGGGATATGCTTACAAACTTGGGATTATTTTTTAGGCGATGGTCTAGCAACCTGTCACTATTTGAATCTCAATCATCAATTACAGGTTGCTAGCCCATCGCCTACAAGAAGAATCCCGTATTGTTTAGCCTTTCCTTTAGTCGCCTTTTACGACATCCGTGGGAAAGATACAAAGTGGTCCAATTCAAATTTACCCACGTTCACTGTATTGATTGAAATTGATTAATTCGCCCAAAAAAAAATTAAAAAAAAATGATTTATTTCTTCATCAGGGAGCGATGGTGAAGCCCGGTCCGGGAGTTCTCCTGGCCAACCAGAGCCTGGTCCTGCAGCACGTGGCGAGGAAGGCAGCCGGGGGGTACGTGTGCACCGCCAGGAACAGCCTGGGGGAGGCGTCCAGCGAACTCCTGGTTTTGGATGTCAAATGTGAGGTTTTTTTTTTAATTACCTATCTTAATTATATAATATAATGGTGCCGTGTGGTTCCCGGCACTAATAGAAAAAAGAATAGAACCACTCCTCCATCTCTTTCCTATGGATGTCGTTAAAGGTGACTAAGGGATAGGCTTATATACTTGAAATTGCACTTTTAGGCGATGGGCTAGAATACCTGTCACTATTTGAATCGCAATTCTATCAACATGCCAAGCAGCTGAGCGTGGCCTTTCAGTCTTGTGATGACTGTTGGCTCTGTCTACCCCGCAAGGCACATAGACGTGATTACATGTTGTGTTATGTTTATTAAATTTATCACACAGACGTAGACCTTTATCAATTCTTTCTTCTTGTTAGTCTTATTACGTATGTTTTAAATTTCATCAAAATCGGACCAGCTGTTCAAAAGTTATGGCGTTATAAACACACATACAAAAAATGAATTTACGCCCCAACTACTAGTTCTCACTCGCTTCGCTTGCCCGTCAATTATAGACATAATTTCTTTCAAACGTATTAAATAAACAAAACCTTTAAGAGTTTAATTTCGAGATAAATATGTATATAAAAACCATCTGAGTTAAAATTACTACACTTACATAATCGTGAGTGCCCTTAAATGCCTCTCAATCTCAAGCCCACGGGACCTTAAGGACGGATGAAATTCTGGTACGGTCTGAGTACCCTCTCGTGATAACCCCACTTATTTTAGTGAGGCAAAAGGAATGACGATCTTACAATCGGTACTTTTTTCTTACATTTTTCCTTATTTAAGAGTTATGCTATAATCTCAGAGTATTGATGCATACGTACATTCATACATATGGTTACGTCTATATCCCTTGCGGGGAAGACAGAGCTAACAGTCTTGTAAAGACTGATAGGCTACGCTCAGCTATTTAGTTTAATGATAGAATTGAGATTCAAATAGTGACAGGTTGCTAGCCTATCGCTTTCAAAAAGAATCGGAAGTGTGTAAGCCTATCCCTTAGTCGCCCTTTACGACATCCATTGGAAAGAGATGGAGTGGTCCTATTCTGTTTTGTATTGGTGCCGGAAACCACACGGCAGTTGAGTATTGATGGTTGAACAGTTAAGGTGTCCGACTAAAATGTCCTATTCTTTTTTGTATCGGTGCCGGGAACCACACGGCACAACATGAAATAAAACATCAATATTTTTGTTTCAACAGACGCACCCACGTGCAGATCGACCCAGCCTGTAGTGATGAGGGCGGCGCGAGGTGAGGTCGTCGAAATTGAGTGTGACCTTGACGCAAATCCTAAGGTTAGTTTCATCCGTAGACGTAGAAAAAAAGGCGGACGGAGGTTCATTATACGGCAAAATGAAGCACCAATTAGTATCGTGGCGACATCTCTATGCCACAAGTCACATTAATAAAGTATAAAATCACGCGACGCTATCAGTCAAAAACAGCGAAAAGAACTTAAATCTCGCAAGCAAAGATTTCACGAATAGGAGCATATATACAACCTCCGTCACAACATCGTCGGAGCCGCGGTTCCCCAGGCATCACACCTAGCCTGGCGGAAGATCTTCCCTTTGGTGGCGGTCGAGCCGAATCATCGCTCCCGCTACAGTATATAAACATTACATTAGTCGGCCGCCATTACGTCATAGATGCGTTATGAGTTATGACTAACGTGACCATTTTTTTTGCGTCAGAGCGGGACGCTAGCGGAATTTTGTATATAAGTAAATAAAAAATATAAGTACTATATACTTAACATATAAGTTAATTATGAATAATTATCTATACATATAATAAAACAATAAAAATATTTTGTCCGTACATTTAGTATTTTTGACTGACTATTCTTGTCAGCGAGATTTGAGTGCATAGTTGATATAAAATAAGTATAAAAATTTGGTTTGTTTGCAAAAGCGGGACATTTTTGCTCTCGCTGGGGACAGCGGGACAGACAGACTGAAAGCGGGACAATCCCGCCGAAAGCGGGACGTATGGTCACTTTAGTTATGACGCATCTATGACGTAATGGCGGCCGTCATAGATTATCTCACGAATGCAAGTTTTCTACCACTCACACATGCGTACAACGCCCCCATTACGATACTTCATTTTTTTCAAGCCAATCTCCCTCCGCCTTTTATTATACGTCTGTTGATTCATCTATAAATGTTAAATTATTCCATTACAGTGTCGTGTGGTTTCCGGCACTATAAAATGTCGTAAAAGGCGACTAATGGATAGGCTTGTAAACTTACTAAAAGAAGAATCCCAAGTATATAGCCTACGCCTTAGTCGCCTTTTAAGACTTCCATAGGAACGAGATGGAGTGGTCCTATTCTTTGTTTTATTGTTGCCGGGAACCACACGACACAATTGTATTGTAATAATTAAATATTTATCCTACAAGAAATAAATAAACGTATTTATTTACAGTTTTTTAATAATATTTTTCGATTTAAAACTTTATCACCGAGCGATAAATTTACTTATTTATCGGTAGGTAGTAACTATTCCTAGAGTTTAAAAGTAGCATAATAAAACTAAGTAGCTTTAGCGTGTCAAAACATTCTTTCCCAATACTTTTCTCAATAACATCGACTTGCTAAATAAAAGTACATTTTCAGAGCGTTTTCTGTGAGGTGACATTTTCAGAGAATTTCTCTCTGAGAAATTCTTACACGAGTTTACTTTGCGAGGAAAATTCACGGAATACTAGGTATCCGATACTGCCTTGCTCATGACATCTTGGCCAGAAGCCAGTGGATATATTGTATCGTGTTGACCATGGCTGTTAGATAATCGTATTGTTTCACTATTTTTCGTCCATAATTAAATAAATACATATCATTTATAATCTACTAGCTTTCCGCCCGCGGCTTCGCCCACGTGTAATTCGGTTATATATAGCGTTTTTTAATGATCTCGACAGGGCTTTTTCTTCCACAGGCTGAAATCTTGTTACAACTGGAATTAAATATAGCCTGTATTACTCAGGGATGATGTAGCTTTCTAATGGTGAATGTTTGAAATCGATTCAGTAGTTTCGGAGTTTATCGATTACATGTGTAAACAAACAAACATATAAAAAAATAGATTGTTCCTCTTTATAATATTAGTATACATACAAATCTATATAGAAAAAGTAAAGCGAGACAAAATCATCGTCTCAAAAGAAAAAAAAAAAACAGGATTTATAGGACGAAGAGGCCTTACAGGATTTCCTTGTAAACAATATTTTTAGTTTTTTTATTATTTACCAGTATGAACAGGTTAGAGGGAGAGCTGACACGATGACGGTAACGAAACCATAGCGCGATCTATCTCGATGCCAACGCCATCTATCGAGCATCGAGACAACTCGTGATAGTTAATAGAAAATAAAATTCGGGTGTTTTATTTATGCATACCGATTACGCCGAGATTTATGGACCGATTTACGTGATTCTTTTTTTGTTCGGTAGAGTATACTTATAAGTTGGTCCCGTTGTTACCTAGTCAGGATCTGATGATGGTATTCCAGGGAAATCAAGGGCAAACCTCAAATTTACAGGCAATTACGTTTTTGACAATTTCATAGATCTGTTTAAGTATTTGCGTCTGATAGTCATCATCCCATGTGAATGAGCTGATGATGGAAGGTACAACTCCTCAACGGTTAGGAGTTGAAAGAAAATTCTTACGAAGTTATACGTACATGTGAGGCTATTAGGTTGACCTGATAATAAAAAGTAAATCTCATTAACGTTAAGAATTTAGGTGAAAATGGATGCGGACAAATTTCGTCTCTTCACTTGTTTCCTTTTAGCTGTTTGTATGGGTAGTGTTAACACAAAATAAGGATTTAAAGGCGTGATGTTATTAATGTTATGCATGTATGTACATAATTATGTATGTTATTATGTATGTTAAAGAGACGACTGAAAGTTGTCATACAAAGTCTTTTTTTTTAAGGATGGGAAATCATCAAATGACCTCTCCCGCTCTGAGTGGAACGGAAGGGAGTGTCAGACTTTTACTGACTAAAACCCACCTCGTTCCTTCAGTTGCCCTTTGCGTTCCGGGGCCACGGTATCTCGTTAGAACTTTCCCGCAGCCCCGGCTCAGTTTATCCCTTTTCCCCCCCTTGGGGGTTGACATTTCAAAAATCCCTTCTTAGTGCTCACTTATGTTACTAAAGGAACCTCTGTTCAAAATCTCAGACTCCTATACCGAGCGGTTTCGGCTGTGCGTTAATAAATCAGTCACCCAATCGCACCCCCTAAATCACGATTGGAGGGTAGTTTGAAAAAACTTATAATGTCAAACATATTTACTTGCCTATGTACGTGTTCATGCCAAGTTTCAAGTTTATAAACCCAAGGAATAAGATTTTTCATAGAAACGTTTTTACCCCTTTTCCCCCCCTTGGGGGTTGAATTTCCAAAAATCCTTTCTTAGTGCTCCCCTACATATCCCAAGGAACCTACATTCCAAATTTCAGCTGTCTACGACCAGTAGTTTCGACTGTGCGTTGTCTGTCAGTCAGTCACTCAGTAACGGAAGAGTTTTATATATAAAGATATCTATACTAATATTATAAATGCGAAAGTTTGTGAGTATGTCAGTATGGATGACTTACTCTTTCACGCCAAAACTACTGAACCGATTACGATGGAATTTGGCATGTAGGTAGCTGAAGACCCAGAATAACATATAGGCTACTTTTCATCCCGGAGTCCCCGCGGGAATGATTCCACGCGGACGAAGTTGCGGACGGCCTCTAGTACATATATCTAATCACGTATTGCTGGGTAGACAGAGCCAACAATCTTGAAAAGGCTGATAGAACACGTTCAGCTTCCCACAAAAGAATGCAGGTATTTGCAAATCCCACGAGAACTATAGTTTTTTCCGGGATGTGAAATACTGTATATGCCCTATAATTATATATACGCAAGAAAATTGGTTCCGTAGATAACGCGTAAGGAGACAACAAACAAATAAACTTACTTACGCATTTATAATGTGATACATTCATAGATATAGTCACGTCTATATCCCTTGCAGGGTAGGCAGAGCCAACAGCCTTGAATAGACTGATAGGCCATAGTCAGCTTTGTGGCTTGATGATAGAATTGAGATTTTAATAGTGACTGGTTGGCAGCTCATCTTATAAAAGAAGAATCCCACGTTTATAAGCTTATTCCTAAGTCGCATTTTACGACATCCAGAAGAACGTGATGGAGTGGTCCTATTCTTTGTTTTGATTGGTGTCGGGAACCAACCGGCACTAAATATTTCTCCTTAGTCGCCTTTTACGACATCCATGGGAATAAGTGGTCCTATTCTATTTTCTATTGATGCCGGTAACCACACGGCACGAGCGTTTAAAGTAACGTTGAAAGATCTAGACTTTGAAGCGAACGACTGAATAAGGTATGATGGGATCAGGAAAGTTCTGAAAAGAGTCTGGTTCAAAAGAAGAAGAAGAAAGGAGTCTTAGTCAAAAGTTGGGTTCATAAGAAGAAGAAAGGAGTCTGTTCTCGAATCCTGTATTTCTGTCTACCCCGCAAGTAACGAAAACTTGAATGAATGAAAGTTTTAAGATATGTCATTCTGATATGCGGAAAACTTTGAAATTTTTATGCTATTCTTTGAGCCAGTGAAATACAGAGATGTCTTCTAAATCCGATACACAGGCGTGCTTAGGACAGTTTGGCTGTGAGCCAGCTTCTGATACTTGATACATGGTGCCTGAAAGTATTAGATAATGGAATATGATAAAGTTTAACGTATTATACGTACCTACCTACTTCTATGGATGTCGTAAAAGGCGACTAAGGGATAGGCTTACAAACTTGGGATTCTTTTTTAGGCGACGGGCTAGCAACTTGTCACTATTTGAATCTCAATTCTATCATTAAGCCAAATAGCTGAACGTGGCCATTCAGTCTTCTCCAGACTGTTGGCTCTGTCTACCCCGCACGGGATATATACGTGATTTTATGTAAGTATGTATGTAAATATTTCGAAACAACCTTTTTGGTCATCCCCAACACCCCGGGCTCCTCTCCAGAGGAATAAGGATGCAACCGGGACTAAAGCCAAAACGAAGAGTTATTACAAAAGTTTAAATTATTTAACTGAAAAAGGTAAATCATTTGTGCCAAGAAATGGTACCTACGTCTCATTTACATTACACACATTATATTTTTCCTAACAACATCTTATTACGAACACGTTTCCAAGAACAATTTCCTGACAATAAAGATTGTTCTAACGAGAATTTGAAACAGTATAAAATTGAATTAAATCCTTGTTCCAGACGCGGCAACTTTCCGTTTCGTATAATTACGAAATAGTCCAAGAGCTCGTGTCAATAATTAAAGAAATAATAATGTTTTGTTATTTTTTAATTGTGTTCGGTTTTGAAATTTAAACTTAACTTATTTAAGCTAGTTTTGGATAGAAGCAACCGCATTTTTCAATTGACATAAATACAATTGAGTATGTACTCTAAGGAATAAGCATGATTAATGAATGGGACTAAAGATAGTTTTTTTAAACCCGTCGTTCAAGGTTTATTTTACATACATATACCATATAATCACGTCTATATCCCTAACGGAATAGACGGAGCTAGCTGCCTTAAAAAACTGATTGGGCACGTTAAGCTGTTTATCTTAATGATATAATTGAGATCCAAATAGTGACAGGTTGCTAGCACATCGACTTAAAGATACGAGTATCTTATGACATAATACATTTTATGACTTATAAGCCTATCCCTTAGTCGCATTTTACAACATCCATGGAAATGAGATGGAGTAGTCCCATTCTCTTTTCTATTGGTTCCGGGAACGACACGAACATTTTTCACATTTTACAGATATTTTTATGCAGGGTTGTGCAATTTTATCGGTATTTCTGATCGAGGCTTTATCTCAACTATTATTAATATTAACTTACAAGCATTAAATTTTTGAATAAAAAATTTATAAAATGACAGTTTTATACTACAGGCGATATATATTGTCCATTTATCGTTATAACATCAACCAATATTCTCGGTTATCATTCCTCAGCTAGATCCTCTTAAGAATACACCTCAATAAAATGAGAAAGGAAAGACCCTTGTTATCGTGACGCCCACATTTTGGGCCAATTCCGCTGGAATTATCCGTAATCTTGGGTTTCAATGTTTGCTTAACCTTTGGGTATTTCGGTGCACGTTTATTGAATGTATTTTATTTATAATGGCCTCGAAAAGGGTATTCCTCTTTGTATACGAACTGTCCAAAGCATTGTTATCTGTCAGAGGCGAGTATTTTTATTAGTTATTTTTTATATAACAAATGCCGGTGCCGTGTGGTTCCCGGCACCAATACAAAGAAAAAAGAATAGGACCACTCCATCTCTTTCCCATGGAT
This sequence comes from Amyelois transitella, assembly GCF_032362555.1. Classification (NCBI taxonomy): domain Eukaryota; kingdom Metazoa; phylum Arthropoda; class Insecta; order Lepidoptera; family Pyralidae; genus Amyelois; species Amyelois transitella. The sequence continues at coordinate 5,820,905 of NC_083530.1, read as the reverse complement.
GTCGTAAAAGGCGATTAAGAGATAGGATTACAAACTTGGGATTCTTTTTAGGCGATGGGCTAGCAACCTGTCACTATTTGAATCTCAATTAATTCTTCTTTTCTCGTTCAGATTGCATTATCAGATGATGCCTTCAAAGCTCGAGTTCTACTAAACAAAGCATATAATTAATACACGACATGTCGTCGTGACTTTTACGGTAGCCAATTCGAATATTTGACTCCAACCTTATTTGGAAATTTCTAATGGCCTAATCATTATGGTATGAAAATTATTCTCCAAGGTTTACATAATAACATCATGACATATAGTTTGCATATGGTAAAGATCAAAACAAAGGCATACATTAATTAATTTTGAAATTAAATTATTCTAAATATTTTCTAATAATTAAAAATTGCGAATGAAAATATACTATTAGCTCTCGGCCTAAGCGACTTTCTTCGCATATAATTATAGAATATCCCGCTCAAACAATTACCTCTGTGTACTTTCCGAGTTGTAGCCTTAAAGGCTATATCGATTCTTTAACCCCCAGAACAAATGATGGTTTTAACTAATTGTGACGTTTAGGTAAAACGTCGCAGGAAAGAGTGATAAATGATAATTTAAAATGAAAAGAATAACAATAATCTTTATTAGGACTAGTTTTATCTCGTAGCATCAATAAAAAAAAGAATAGGACCTCTCCATCTCGTTCCCATAGAGTCGTAAAAGGCGACTAAGGGATAGGCTTATAAACTTGGGATTCTTCTTTTAGGCGATGGGCTAGCAACCTGTCGCTATTTGAATCTCAATTCTATCATTAAGCAAAATAGCTGAACGTGGCCTATCAGTCTTTTAAAGACTGTTGGCTCTATGTTGGGAAATAGACGTGTATGTATGTATGATTTTTACAATTTGCACGGATAGAGAAGCTACTAGTATAATTTGCTTAAACTTCTTGTAACTAACTATGTATAAATGTATAATAATACCATTTGTCTCGTCCCCAGGAGCCGATGACATACCACTGGTGGTTCAACAGCTCAGCTCACAGCAAACACGAATTGACTACATCGTCTATAACACACTCCACCTTGCCCGGTAGGTTCATATCATCATCTTCCCTCCGGTGTTAGTCCCGGTCACATCCTTATCTTGGTCGCGAGCGACGAGAATGAGCGTCGGTGGCCGAAGGTTAAAATGCGTGATGCGCAGAAGGCACAGGTTCAAATCCCACCTCGGCCACTATGACTATTTTCAAAGTTACGTACATTAGTTTGAATACTAATCGAATATCTTACATACATAGCATCACGTCTATATCCCTTACGGGGTAGATAGAGCCAACAGTCTTGAAAAGACTGATAGGCCACGTTCAGCTGTTTGGCTTAATGATGGAATTGAGATTCAAATAGTGACGGGTTGCTAGCCCATCGCCTAAAAGACGAATGCCAAGTTTATAAGCATATCCCTTAGTCGCCTTTTACGACATCCATGGGAACGAGATGGGGTGGTCCTATTCCTTTTTTTTATTAGTGCCGGGAACCACACGGCACAATATTCAGGATTTTATGGTTGCAGGCACTTTCCTGTACATGGTGAACAATTCAGCTGATTACGGCTGGGTTCAATGCTCCGGCACCAACGCTGTGGGCAGGCAGATCAAACCCTGCTTGTACCACATCCTACCTGCTGGTAAGTTATTTATTACTCTGCCCACTCCTCCGGGAAAGTGGCGTGATTTTACATATTAAAAAGTAAAGTGTCTCTGTCTTTGTTGTTAAAATCTCGAAAAGTAGTGGAATAATGGAAAGATAGTTTTCTGAAGTTTTCCCTTATATATACAAGGTGTAACGGAAAGGGGGTTATCATAAAAAGTGGGTGGATACTATACCTTAAATAGATTCTTCCTACTGCTACTGCTGGTCCTTATCACCATGTTCATAAATGCATGTCAATAAAATTTCGCAATAAAATGTATTTATTTAAATGTAAACAAACGTGGCAAATCACTATTGGGTCAACATCCCCAATTCAAAACAACACACACACTAAGACACTATCGATGTACACTAAAACACTAACTCCTCACTCGTCATTTTCTCCTGGTACCGTCGGCGACCTAAGTCGTAGGTAGCCGCTTTGTCGGCGCCGTCAAAGAGATCGCGGCAAGGCGGCGAACGTTTGACGAAGATTCTAAAACAAACAAATAAGACTAGTTTACTTAATCAATAAGAATCATTTTGCTTTGACAGAGGTACGTCGTTTAAGACATTCAATCGATTTGAAAATATTCGCATGAAATGCAAAAGAAATAATAATTACCTACATACATAAAACCACGACTTTTTCCCGGAGGGATAGACAGAGACTACATCTTTCCACGATCTCTGCATACTTCCTTCGCTTCATCCACATTCATAACTCTTCATGCAAGCTAATAAATAATTACCTACATTACAAAATAAATTGGTAACTAAGTCAAAGAAAGATTGAAAACCTACATACCTTTCAAAGAAAGGGTTCAAAACGTCGACCTCCTTCTTGGATGCACAAGTCAGCTCTCCGGTAAATGGAAACCCAGACATTGCGAAGCATTCCTGGCGTTACAGTATCGCATGCGGTTTGATGCGGGCAACCATTTCTTCGCTCGAAGGGGAATCCGACGCATACACTTTATTTTTAATGTATCCCCAGAAAAAAAGTCAAGTGGTGTGAGTTCTGGAGACCGCGGAGGCAATGCGATACGTCCTCCTCGTCCAATCCATTCCGGGAACCGGGCATTGAGGTGGCTGCGCTCATCACGAGCGAAGTGAGCTGGAGCGCCACCATGTTGGAATATTAGGTTGTTTTCCATCACGATATCCACGTAACTTCTCACTGGCATTACTGTTCCTCATTTAAGTAATTTTCTAGGAAATTTAGGCTGTTAGGCAAAAAATATGGTTCAACGACAACATCTCCGACTATTCCAGCATCCAGCCAACACATTTATCCGCCACTGGTACTGGAAAGATGACTCCGTAAAAACATGTGGATTGGTAGCTAGGTATGCGACCAATAATGTTCATTGTAGTCGTAATAATATTCTGAATTACTCAAAGAAATCACGAAAGAGAACACGTGTACGAAAAAGTCAAAACACAAACAATGTTGTCACCAGTGCTGCCAGACCAAAAATTCGATTGAGCGCTGTAAGATGTAAAAAAGCGCTCGATTTCTTGGAAATTGTGCTTTAAAAAAGCGCTAGATATCGCGCTAAAAGAACAATTTTTCTTAATGAAATAAAGCAAACAAACAAAAAAACACTCTATTAGGCTTTAAAATAACTGATGCTGATAGAGCCATAGAGTTTTTTAATATGTCATGATGTAAATTAAAAAAAAACACCAGATTATCCGCTAGGTGCCATAATTCTGTAAAGCGCACCAAACACATAAAAAAGCGCTAGATCTAGCGCCCAAAGCGTTAAAATGGCAGCACTGGTTGTCACGCAAACGGATAGCGAACGACTGATTGACTTCTCAAATAATTGTACATTTCCGCTTCCCGATTCTGGCATCCTAGTACTGGGGAGACACGGGCAAATCGACCACGGTCACGTTAACCGGCTATTTTTGTAAACAAAGGTGAAATAAAATTATTTTAGTACAAATATGTTTTGTCCCTTTGATTCAATATCTTATTAATTTTACCATAATAAACGGGTTAAAAACAGTATTATTTGATTTCAAAATTTTACCATACTTACTACCACTCTTACCAATAGGAAAAAGTGGCATGTACAAAACGTGTTTCCTAGGTTGACTAAATGTTGACAACTTTTTTATGAATGTGGCGATAAAATTAAACAAAGTAAAAGTTTACTAATCACAAACGTAAATAATCAGGTGGGATCATCATTTTACCCTCACTTACCCTAAAGCGGAAGAAAGGATACGTGTACATCACCTGTCTCGCGGCGTAGCGCCATTGGGCGGCGCTTAGTATACTAGACAGTGAACCCATTGACTGCGCACACACACACTCTCAAATTTGAATATTGACCTTGAATTAGTCGAATTTAAGAACGAGAGACAAGTACTCTATCTAGTCTTGCCTTCTCGTTTTGGTAAATTAGGGGCCCGTTTTCATTTATTTTTAAGTAGATAAATTAAACCTCTTGCGTATCCATGAAATCCTGGTAGCTAAATGATTAATTCCTTTATTTTATTCGGAGATGTTTTTACCCATGATGCAAAAAAGAGCAGTGTTGTTGATGCAGATGACGCAGAGAGACTGCCGTCTGACGTCCGCAAGGATCAGAGACTTAAAAGAAAACATGTTTCCCTTCACGAACATTTCTTTCTTCCCGGACTTTTAACAACCTATGTAAACGTCATTTAAGTACTAGATCATTAGTAATAGTTTTATTAATTTATGACGATATTCGTTAATCGGCTTCTTAAAATATGAAAAAGAATTTCGTTCGTAATAGAAAATTTCTTAAAATATCCGGAACCATTTTAATACATTATTAATCGACCTTGCTCTTTGCTCCTTGCAAAGAAAAGTCACGCCTATTTCAGGGTTCATTTGGAAAATTTTAGTTAAAACCAACAACAATAGTTTGCTCGGATTTTGTGATTCAATGATAGTTTGATTATTTCTCTTTTTAATTATTATTTCTTTAAAAAATATTTCTTTCATATTTAAGTTTTTCATAATGTTACAAACACGTTCTCTGGTAACTACTACATTGATATTATTCAGTACGCTTAGTTCGTTGTTTTACTTTTACTTTATTACTGTAAAAACGCCAGTCCGGTATTTTAGTTGCTACAATTAATCTGCTAAAATAATTGATGAGAAACTGTTAGTCAGTTTTCTTTTTTGCCATGAGATTGAAGAGTCATATGAAACACTGATATTCAAACAGCCTTCAGTGTAAAGTTGTTATTTTAATGAGATAAAGTAAAAAATCAAGTTTCGCAGGTGGGACTCGTCAGCTAAATAGTAAAAAGTAAAGAAAAAAGCAGGAACACTTAGTTAAGAAAAACAAAAAAAAAAAAATATCCGGAACCCTGGCTCTAAAATACTATTTTAAAGTACCAGGAGTACAGACGGGTGGCGTCGACATTAGGCCAGCGGGCCAATGCGTGTGATCGTTAAGATGCTATTGACCTCACAGCTGTTTACTGCTGTAGTGTTGTGCAAGTTTTAATAAAATAACATAAAATAAAATAAAATCGGCTGTAAAAAATAAAAATTTCAAAATAAAAAATTTAATTTTAGGGTTTTGCGTGGCACCAGGCTGTTTGTTACCGGTAACTCGTTTGATGTACTCAATATGATAACCCCCTTTCCGTTACACATTGTATACTGACCGTGCGAAGCCGGGGCGGGTCGTTAATGTATGTTTAAAATTAGTTAGCATTATCAATAACACTATCTGTTTCAATTGCATCTTTAGTTAGACATAAACTCTTTATATATTAGTATATATATATAAAGATATTAGATATTAGTATAATATATAAAGAGTTTATGTCGTCGATATTATATCGAGTTTATATCGAGTCGATAAAACTCTTTATATACTAAGTCGATCATACACTCTCTTCCAGTCAACTTTTGTGTGGAAGGAAACTAGTGAATATAGGTTTCAGCTAGGGCTTAAGAGCCTTAGCTCAGCCGCCTCACTTAGGAGATTTGACGAGGTTACAGGATCGTACATTTTCCATATCATACGTCGCTGTAATTGTTCCATTATGTTCAAGGTCCAATTATTTCCAAATTTTGCTAATGCTTTGGTTAGCAGAATAATCATCTTGTAATAAATAATTGTAAAACACAGAATTAAAAACCATCTCTTTATGGGCGCACGCAAAAAATTTCAAAGCTTTTCCATTTCCAAATTTTATAATATAGTTTTTATTATTTTCTGTCTAGACTTCCAAGGACTATCAGCTGAACATTGCATGTTTTTTACAGACAAGCCGTCAACTCCGAAAGCCTGTGAGATTACAAACGTGACATATGACTCTTTAACCCTCAACTGCACTCCGGGCCACGACGGGGGTATAAAGCAGGCTTTCCTGCTTCAGGTATATCACAGATTATACAGTTCTACTTTGACAGTGACAGCTATTATTCTGCCACAGATAATGTAAGCTGTTAATGTTTAATGGCATTGCAGTTAATTTTCGTGTAGAATTTTTTTTAGTTCTTCTTAGAGTTCCGTGGGAAAATTCGTCAATCCGTATATTATAGCAATTCACTCTGTTACTATTAATGTGAATAAATATTGATTTTGATGTTAACTATAGATTTTTAAAAGTTAAAGATAAACATCTATGTAATACTATTTTCTTGTAACTGTGTAAATTGCTATGCAATACAGATATTACAAACAAACAAACAAACAAACATCTAACACCAAGGCCTATTAGAAAAAGTTAATTTCTCATCAGACCCTGGCCGGGATTTGAATCCAGAACCCCCGGTATCACAGTCAAGCGCACTACCGCTGCGCCACAGAGACCGTCTTTGCCAAGCCATTGGTCCGGACTCTCATCGCTGGAATTCATAAATACATGTCTTTAGGCAACCTGATACCAATGTTGGCCACTTGTACACACGATAAGCAACTATACACATACATATGGTCACGTCTATATCCCTTGCGGGGTAGACAGAGCCGACAGTCTTGAAAAGACTGAATGGCCACGTTCAGCTATTTGGCTTAATGATAGAATTGAGATTCAAATAGTGACAGGTTGCTAGCCCATCGCCTAAAAAAAAATGCCAAATTTGTAAGCCTATCCCTCAGTCGCCTTTTACGACATCCATAGGATTGAGATGGAGTGATCCTATTCTTTTTTGTATTGGTACCGGGAATCACACGGCAACTATACTATTATAACAACATAAGCAACTATATTACATCTAAAGCTCCATCCTCCAGGTATTCGACATGACAACTGGCCTGCTCCTGCGCAACGTGACGTGTGACGAGCCAGAGTTTGAAGTGTCAGGATTAACAGCTAGCAACGCACTGGCTGTTTCAGTGAGAGCCTTCAACAAGAAGGGAGCGAGCGAACCTCTCACTCTGACGTCGAGTTTGTTGAAATACCCTCAGAGGCATACTGGTAAGTTTAAAATTACCCGCAGATGTGAATTCAAAGCCATCTACAAATAACGAGAAATTTAGCTCCACATACAAACATATTGTCACGTTTATATCTCTTGTGGTCTGTAAGAAAGAATTGACTCTTTTATTATGTTATTCAATAACTAGCTATGCCCGCGACTTCGTCCGCGTGAAATAATTGTTTTGGGCATCATTGAAGCCTTCAAGGATGAATCATTTTTTTAGTTTCTTTCTAGTTCTAATAGTTACAGCGTGATCCTTCCTCGATTAATGGTCTAATCAACACAAAAAGAATATTTCAATTTGAATCAGTAGTTTTTGAGATTAGCGCGTTCAAACAAACAAACTCTTCAGCTTTATAATATTACTATAGATTTCCATTCGCTTCTCTGCCCTTTTCCTGTCAACATTAAGCATGTAACACACTGAATCAACTAGGAACTTGCATTATTTTTATTTTTTTGAAATTGGAATGTATAAATATTACATCAGCTTAACAATCTCCTTGGCCTTCAGTATACAAAATATCTGTGTAACCAATCAAACTTTGCGACTTTCTTTTACAAACCATTGTTCGAAAATTTGAATTTTTAAATAATTCATTTCAATTTCCCAACTTCATATTCAAAGTCACGTCTTAATACTGGCAACTTTTCTCGAAGTTTTTTTCTTTCCTGTTACATTCTTTTATAGAATGCCAAATGGGAGATACTTTGTCATTGGCAAAACAATCAAATTAGCACTTTATTCTCTGCGACCTATGATTTATTAGGGCATACCGCCATTTTCAACGCGGAAAATTATGTTTTTGAATTCGTAAATCGAATAAAATGGAGTTATTCCTTTCAGGAAAAACATTATATAATTTAAAGGATAATTATGTTGAAATCGGTAATGCTTAAATTTATGTACCTACATACCAAATAACTGAAATATTTTTATTCCACAAGTGAAAATTTAAAAAAAATACCCTATTTATTAAATGTAGGCTAAATATTTACAAAAATTCTGGGAAAAATGCAGAAAAGTTGCATATTGTATGATATCTGCTTCGCTAATAAACCTTGGATTCTTCTCTTGAGCGATGGGCTATAAACTTCTGACTATCTATGAATCTCTATTCCATCGTTAAACTGTATTTTCTGTAATACCTTCATATTTGGATTCCATCAGATTAATCCTAAACCATAAATCTTCTCAAAAAGTAACTGAGTAAAATTTTATAGAGTTTAACATCGATCAGTATTTACCGAGCGAAAATTCAACGAAATGAATGTCTGCTTTAACGTGTCATGGCGGCCATTTTGACCCCCGATCCAGGTTGTATACGATGCATTTTACGCTTGTTTCTCAAGATATATTACCGGACATAGCCGAGACATTTTAAAAGGACGGCAATGTTGTGCTAAACGTTCCTCGGGGCCAAGTATGGACATTAAAACGGGTTCAGTAGCTTTTGAAAACATTTAAGTATATTTTAATGTCAATATGCGCTGTAGACTTTATATAAATACTAGCTGTGCTTGCGACTTCGTCCGCGTGGTACCTATAGTTATTTTGGGCATCATTAAAGCTCTCAAGGATGAATAATTTTCCTCTTTTTTTTCTCATATTCCATTATTTCTTTGCTCCTTATAGTTGCAGCGTGATTTTATATAGCCTAAAGCCTTCCTCGTTAAATGGTAGTAGTTACAAACAAACAAACAAATTCTTCAGCTTGTATAGATTTATTTTATTAATAGCTAAAAAAATTAAAGTATGTTTTAAATAGATTTTACCCGCAGCTCCTCCCGCGTAAATGGGACCACTCCATCTCGTTCCCGTGGATGTCGTAAAAGGAGACTAAAGGATAGGCTTTAAACATGGGATTTTTCTTTTAGGCGATGTCACTATTTGAATCTCAATTGTATCATTAAGCCAAACAGCTGAACGGGGCCTATCAGTTTCTTCAAGGCTCTGTCTACCCCGCAAGGGATATAAACGTGACTATATGAATGAATGAATGAATTCTCTTTGCCCAGCTCAAGTGCCTGACTATATGAATGAATGAATTCTCTTTGCCCAGCTCAAGTGCCTGACCATATGAATGAATGAATTCTCTTTGCCCAGCTCAAGTGCCTGACCATATGAATGAATGAATGAATTCTCTTTGCCCAGCTCAAGTGCCCGTGAAAGTTGAGCTAACGACAGTGCTGATTATCGTGCTGGGGGCGGTGGGAGTCATCGCAGCAATGACAGCTGTCTCCGCTGTCGTATTCTGCTGCAAATACTGCAACAAAAAGGACAGTAAGTGTTACTTTTAATTTACAATTGTTTGAAGATGAAATTACTAAAAGATACAAGTTTAATATAGTAAGAGTACCATTTTAACAAATGTGACCGTGTGGCTCTCGGCTCCATTAGAAAAAAAAGAATAGGACCACTCCATCTCTTTCCCATGGATGTCGTGAAAGGCGACTAAGGGATAGGCTTATAAACTTGTGGTTCTTCTTTTGTCTTGTCACTATTTGAATCTTAATTCTGTCACTAAGCCAAACAGCTGAGTGTGGTCTTTTCAGTACTGGTGGCTCTGTCTACCCCGCTCGGGATATAGACGTGATCATCTGTATGTATGTATGTGACCAGTGCCCGCTTAAATTAAAATAATACCAAAACAATCTTCTTCGCTTCGTGTAAAACCTGACTCGACAGATTTAGAATCCATGGTCAAAGGCACACCCCGGGCTCCTCTCCAGAGTGGTGAGGATGCAACCGGGACTTAATCCTAGTAGTAGTCAATAAATGATACCTTGTATCCAATTTTGAAAATAAATCTATTCTATTCTATTCTAAAAGAAGATCTAGCATTACTGACAAGTGGAGTTCTAAACCTCAATCTACCCTCATAAAAAACACGTGTGATGATAATGAAATTATTACTTTTGCTCCAGATAAAAATGAGAAAAATAAAAGGCAGCAGGATGAAACCTCCAACATTCCGCTGACAGGCACCAAGGAATCAGAGAGTGTTGACAGTTTGGGTAAGATGGCGGCTGAACATTTAAATTTTTGTGGGTAGAAGCAACAATTTAGCTAGTGAGCAATATCCGCGCAAGATTAAGAACCTCACACATTTTTTTTCTGTAAACAAACTCCAAAAGGTTGCCTGAAATTTATTACATCTATACTAATGTTATATAGCTGAAGTGTTTGTTTGTTTGTATGAACGGGTTAATATCAGGAAGCACTGATTCGAATTGAAAAATTTAGACTATATAACATCACACTGCAACTATTAGGAGCGAAGAAATAATGGAAAATGTGAAAAAACGGGGTAAATTATTCATCCTTTAGGGGTTCAATGATGCCCAAAATAACTATTCCACGCGGACTAAGTCGCAGGCACAGCTACAATATGATAAGGCCACCTTTTGCCGTCTTTCAGTCTTTTGATGAAAGTTGGCTTTGTCTACTCCGCAGGGGATATAGACGTGATTATATGTTATGTTGTGTAAATCACCTTGAATGTCCGCACGGCTCAGCTAGCAAAGTATGTTTGACAAGTCTTATATTTACTGCCCATCCTTGTATATACATACTAGCTGTACCCGCGACTTCGTCCGCGTGGAATAGTTATTTTGGGCATCATTGAAGCCCTCGAGGATAAATAATTTTCCCCATTTTTTTTCAAATACTCCAATGTTTCCTAATTTTAGAAATAATCGTATTTTATCTTTATTCATTTGACGAAATATTCGTATTGAAATCATGAGTTTTACATTCATTCATTCATACATTTTTTAATGTAGACAATGGGCATTCCTCAAAGATTTAGATTTGAGTGATGTGACGTCAATAAGTGATACCTTGTATCCAATTTTGAAAATAAACCTATTCTTTTCTTAAAAATTAATATGACTGGCTGAAAAAATAAGGCTTTTGGTATAAAGGTTAATGAAGTAAATTTAGTTACAAATTTCATATTCCTAAACCTAGAGTTATCTAACGTTACTTAAGCTTATAATCCCTTGGAATTAAGGCAGCATTTATATTTTTAATTACACCTCTTATTTTTGCAGATAAAAACCCTGACATAATACCGCTAGATGGAAAAATAAGCGACAGCTGCTCAAACAAGTCTTCTACAACAGATTATAGTTCAATTAGACCTTTAATATCAAAAACACCGACAGAAAAATACGAAATGAGTCACAACGATCGATTTTATGACCACAGCATAGACACTTGTAACCAATATATACAAGTGAGGGATTATAGGGTTCGCCCGATGTACCAAGGGAATTTGACGCCAATGCCCAACCTTGGACCAAGCATACAAAGTTTGGGGCCAATGAGCAGTCTGCATATGCCAAATGTTGGCCCAAATGATTGCCATAGACAGCAGTATGACAAAGTATACGAAGATTGGTTGAAGTATAAAAATGCTTTGCCTTTAAATACTAGTGGGTTGGTGAGTATAAATATTTATATTGTAATTACGCAGTAAATTATTTTAGTGTTGTTTTTTTTTTTGTGTTTTCTTACATAGGCACAGTACATACATACATATACCTGTTTCCCGGTGGGGTAGGCAGAGACTACTTCTTTCCACTAGCCACGATCCTTGCATACTTCTTTCGCTTCATCCACATTTATAACTCTTCACCTTTTGTCATATGTATTAAAAACAAATTTAACTTAAAAAAATGAATAGTCATATTTTGTTTTTTTTATTTTGGTTATTGTTTTAAGATATGAATAGTACAGTCAACAACGTAAAAAAATGTATATGGTTGTAGTCTATCCATATGTTACTTTATACACAAAACAAAAATAAATTGATGTAACGATTACCAAAAGAACGATTAATTATTAATTCAAGAAAAAGGACAGCACAAACATTTTTTATAAACATAATCATAATCATTTATTCCTTATATATATATATATATGGTTACGATGTAGGTCTTAAGTATTTAGGTAGTTTCTGTTAACACATTTGAAGGCGTCGGAATTATAAACATACTCGTATATTTTAAATAAGCAGCGTATAAAGGCTCTGTCTAATTATGATCATTCAAATTTCATAAAAAAAAAAAACAAAATACCAAAAACAGGAAGAAAAGTTTGTCATAAAAAGTAACAATAAACCTTAAATCTAGTCTTAATATTATACTTTTTAACACATATCTCTATAACACAGAAATAAACGTACATAGTTAAAAATGGACAGAAAGAAGAGCCGTGTGGTTCCCGGCACCAATATAAAAAAGAATAGGACCACTCCATCTCTTTCCCATGGATGTCGTGAAAGGCGACTAAGGGATAGGCTTGGATACTACTTTTTGGCGATGGACTAGCCACCTGTCACTGTTTGAATCTCAATTCTATCATTAAGCCCGATAGCTGAACGTGGCCTATCAGTCTTTTCAGGACTGCTGGCTCTGTCTACCTCGCAAGGGTTGCAGACGTGATCATATGAATGAATAATAAATGATAAGACCGAGAGAATGAGCGCATAAAATTGAAAATTCTCAAAATATAACAGAATAAAGGTCTACGTATAAAAACGTTGTTTTCTTTGCTGAAAAAATATTTGCTTTTGTCTTGCGGGTGTGCCTTTTATGAAAATTGACCGTATGAAAAATTATTATACCAGCGAGAAATTAAATATTTCAAATTCATGCTGCTTTGCTACCGTTCTTATTAATTAGAAACGATTTAACAAGTTGTAAAGTCGTTTAGTAATAATAAAAAAGGCACTCTCCATCCATATTTTTAGTACAAAGATAAAAAATTTGTTTTTTTTTTTTTGAACAAATAAACTTAAATTTACAATGAGAATTTTTTTTTTTAATAAATAATCTCTTAACTTTTCGGATGATATTTTGATACAGCCAGATAAATTATTTTTGTCTTATCTTAAGTTTAAGGTAAGTGTATATGAAATTGTATTCTTGTATTGAGAACTGTGTTTTAGTTTTGTTTCCATACTTGGCCGGTTTTATTTTTGGAAATTTCCAAGGAATAGAATAAAATCATAATTAAATTTTATTTCAAACACAAGTATTGTTAGATAATGCTTTTAGCATTAAATCCGTTCTTTGTACTTTAAAACTGTATTTAAACAACAGATAAAAATTAAAAAATAAATTTTTAGAATCCTATTACTAAATTTTGAGCTAACTTCAGAGCTTGCTCAATTTCGTAGGTATTATTAATGTTTAATTCCAAAGAAAAATTTCACACAATTAACAAAAATAAATATTCAAAACAACAGCTTCACCTCAATGAAATAAAATAGTATACATACATACATATGACCACATCTATATCCCTAGCGGGGTTGATAGAGCCACCAGTCTTGAAAAGACTGATAGTCTACGCTCAGCTGTTTGGCTTAGTGTTAGAATTGAGATTCAGATAGTGACAGGTTGCTAGCCCATTGCCTAAAAGAGGAATTCCAAGTTTATAAGCCTAACCCTTAGTCGCCTTTTAAGACATCGATGGGAAAGAGATGGAGTAGTCCTATTTTTTTTTTGTAATGGTGCCGGGGACCACACGACACTAAAATAGTATATTTAAATCAATTTCCGTATATTCTTTAGTTTTTCATTAACCTTCCTAACAAATTATTTCACAACTCCCACCTCGCCGACCTCAAAATTTTCAGCATCGCATCGGTTATTCCGGCTCCACTATACAGGAGCCGTGTAAATGTTTGAACGTTGAAAATTTTCGAGTTATTTAACCTGCTCAGCGTTTTGGTTTAACAATATAATTTTTTTTTTGAAGTTTTCTTGTAATATCCGATTTTTGTTATAAAGAGGAAAAATTTTTTTATTGTTGTTTGTAATTATCAATACTAATATTATAAAGCTGAAAGTTTGTTTGAACGCGCTAATCACAGAAACTACTGGTTCGAAATGAAAAAATCTTTTTGCATTGAATAGACCATTTATCGAGGAAGGCTTTAGGCTTTATAACATCACGCTGCAACTATAAGGAGCAAAGAAATAATGGAATATGAGAAAAAAATGGGAAAATTAGTCATCCTTGAGAGCTTCAATGATTCCCAAAATAACTATACCACGCGCACGAAGTCGCGGGCACAGCTTCTTATATACAAAGTTCTTGTGTCACAATGTTCGTTCCCGTACTCCTCCGAAACGGAATGACCGATTCTCATGAAATTTTGTGAGCATATTGAGTAGGTCTGAGAAACGGTCAACGTCTATTATCATATCCCTTAGTGATAATTGTTGTCCGCCCTTTTTTTAACTAGAAATTACTTAAAAATTGTTTATATGGCAAAACAACGTTTGCCAGGACAGCTAGATTTGATTTAAGTTTTTATTTATTTATCAAAAAATTAACATGTCCACCATTTTCAGTTACCAGCCGAACAGCTGATGCCGCCGGAAATGTACTCCACACCCCCACCACCAGCCCTCTACAGTAACCCAAACAGGAACCCACTAAATCTAGCCCAAATGCCAGACCTGGAACACAGGTATCACTTGGAACCTAGGTCTTTGGTTATGGACTCGAGGAGTTGTTCAAATTCTCCACCCGTTAGATTCAACACAGATAATAGTGTGTATTACAATAAGAACGTTCTAGAAAGGCCTACGAATACGTTACCTCATTTAAAACCCTCTAGGGTTAATGGTAAGTTTTAACAAATAGATTATAAAGCTAATAATAATAAATTAATTATTTTAACAAATAGATTATAAAGCTAATAATTAAACTATTTATAAAAATAATAATATAAATATGCCGTGTTGTTCTCTGCACTTTAGAATAAGACCACTTCGCTTCTTACCCATGGATGTCGTTAAGGTGACTAAGGTTAATAAACTTAAGATTCTTCTTCAATATTTTTCACAAACTACCTCTCTACTCTTCTTCCTCCTGTCTATAGTCCCGGTTGCATCTTCACCTCTCTAAAGAGGAGCTTTTGATCATGGATCCAGGATTGGGTGAGTCAGGTTTTTACACGAAGCGACTCCTATCTGACATTCGCAACCTTTGCAGGTAAACCTGACCCATATTAAATCGATCATGGTTACACATCTAGTTACCTGAATGTGCAGATTTGCTCACGATGTTGCCCCTCACCGTAATAGCATCAGTAAGTATTAAAACTAATGTACATAACTTTAAAAATAGTCATTGTTACATGGCTGAAGTGGGATTTGAACCTGTGTATTTTTCACAAACTACCCTACTGTTTTGTTATAATTTGGCATAGGGATGGGCAAATCTTTTCTGAGAAACTTTAGCTTCCTCCTCAGGAATTTCCCAAGACTTCCCACGGGAGGGAATGCCCCTGGCGAAATACTCTAACATTTTATTTCATTTACAGGAAACTCGTCTCATCAAGCATGTGAAGCTAAAACGAGTTCTACAAAAGCAACAGAAACGAATTTAGATCACATCAAAGTGAACCAGGAGAGTTAAAGTGTATACACAATGTGAGTGCGGCTTTGTGCTTTTGACATTGACAGTTAAAATTTTGACATTGACATTAGAAGTTAAAAGTGAGTTTGGAGCACGGAAGTACATAATATCTGGAAGGCAAAATACAAAATAGAAATTTGAGAACGAAAAAAATGTTTGGATTGGATTTTTTTTGGTTCAATCTCTTTTCAATCAGACATTTACGAAAAAAAAATATTCTTTACAATCTTATGGGATCGAAAATTAAAAAAACAAATGTTGTAATTTTATAAGTGTGACTTTCAGTTAATTTGTACCATTAATATGACCCGTCCGTCATGAACAAAACTGATCATAATAAATTAATAAATCACGTAATTACATTACTAGGTATTAACAAATTTGAGAATGTGTCCCTATTTTTTAAATGTAATTTTTTTATGATCAATGTTTTTTTTCATAATTTTTTTTCTTGAATCAATCAATAGGGAAAATGATAAATAGGTAACATAATCAAAGCGTGTCTGAATCACTGCCATTCAATAAATATTGTTTTATCTACATATATCAATAATAATTTGTAAATTAGAATTGGAAACGCTAGAAACACTAAAACTATTTAAATTATTTCAAAATATATAACACATTTTTTCTTAGATGTATGTATATTAATTGTGGGTACGACAAGTTTACTTCTCATTTTAATTTTTGACAACTAGCGTAATTTCTTAAAATGCTAGTAAATCTTAAAAAGTGCGACACGAGAATCTTATAATATATAAAATTCTCGTGTCACAATGTTCGTTTCCGTACTCCTCTGAAACGGCTTGATGGATTCTCATCAAATTTTGTGAGCATATTGAGTAGGTCTGAGAATCGGCCAACATATATTTTTCATCCCCCTTAGTGATAAGGGTTGTCCACCCTTAACCATTTTTTTTAGGTTTACCAACTTGGGATCCTATTTTAGGCGATGGGCTAGCAACCTGTCACTATTTGAATCTCAATTCTATCATTAGACCAAAAAGCTAAGCGTGGCCAATCAGTCTTTTCAAGACTGTTCTCTGTCTACCCCGCAAGGGATATAAACGTGACCATGTGTATGTATGTAATCCATTTTATGAATATGGATTGTGGACAGAGCAGGAGGCAATCAGTTGCCTGTCCAAACATGTACCACGGCTTGCTAACTGAATTTCCATTTATATACGAGTAATTATAGCGATAGAGACTACTTAGGTATAGACTTCGTTTTGTAATTAAATATCTTTCCTCAGACTACTACTATGTTTACATTTTACTGGAAAAATTTGACTAATGAACATACAATATCAAAAGAAAAATAAACTTTTTTATTGAATCAAATAAAATCTTAAATATATTAATTAAAATAAATTGCTTGATTTTGAATTAAAAGTGTTTAATTTTCTTCTTATCAATCAACATGTTGATTATTTCAACATTTTTTTTTTTTCATCATTTATTTTATTATAATATCTTATTTTATGGCGAGCGTACAAATAGAAAATAACAGCGTAAAAAACAAAATTTAATTGTCAAGTTTTAGTGTTTCCAGCGTTAGTTTTAAGAAAGTAATGGTCAATTTATGAATAGTGAATGGTAGAACACAAATTGCATCCCGTAGTCCCAATGGGTGTATAAGACTGAATTTGTAATGTAAAAATGTCACAAATGCTCTTAGATTTAAATAATACAATTGTTGGAGTCTGCTGTGCGTTTGTTTTTTTAATTAAACATAATTAAAGTTTTCTTTTTAAGTTGTCCAAGTACATTAGCCCTTGCATCTATTAAAAAGCTGAAGAGTTTGTTTGTTTGTTTGTTTGAACGCGCTAATCTCAGGAACTGCTGGTTCGAATTGAAAAATTATTATAATTAAATTTACATCTTTACAAGCGCGCAAGCAGACAACGTTTAAACTAAAGTGAAAATTCGCATGTTTTTGTAAATATTGTAAATAATATTTGTTAAGTATGTTTTACAAAAGGTTGCCATACTAGTAACGAAAGTAGTATAAGGTATGCGTTAGTGTAACTGTATATATATTTAATCTATAACATATTGTTAATATGAAAAATCGAGCTTTTATGTTAAAAAACTGAAGTGGTGAATATTGTTTTGAAGTAAAATGCGTGTATTCGTCGCAGGCTCTAAAAGTGTTATTTTGTGTCTTAAAATTAAAATAATGTGTGTATTAATTTTATTTGTATAATACTAAAAATGTATAAAACATTGTTTAAGTGTAAAACACATTTTCAGTCAATAGTTTATTCCCAACCATATACGTAGGAGAAAAGGCAGACGGAGTCTTACTATGCCGCAAAATGAAGCACCAATTATGACGGGCCACTGTATCGATACACGCATCACGCACTCTCATCACTAGTGCGACAATCGGCCGCCATTATATCATAGATGAGCACAGATGATGATGATGATGATGACGGAATAGCAAGTTTTGTCACTGACACGTGCGTATTGCACCGCCATTACGATGCTTCACTATTTTTAAGCCACACTCTGTCCGCCTTTTTTTATACGTCATGTTCTGAACCATACTTTTTTTTTAAATTTTAAGATTCTGTCTCTTATTGTACATAACCATTAACAATATTTAATTATTCCATTTTTCTTATTTACTAATGGGAGTTTATTTAATTTATATAACACAAAAGTATCATAATTTAAAAATATTATTTAAAAAGCGGGTAAATACTTGAAAAGTGAAATAAATATACATGTAAAATGAATATATAAATTATAAATGTTGAATTATTTGGATTGTTGAGAAATAATATTTGGCTTGAAGGTTTGGAATTTATTAGGATGTATAATGTATAACGGTCATAAATTAATGTGATACAATTTAAAATAAATAATGTCCGGTCTTTGATATTGGTCTAAGATATTTGTATTTTGTTTAATTAATAGAAAATTGCGCATTTATCCTGAGTCTTTTAGGTATCAGTTATTTGATTTATTGAGATTTTATTAATAATACTATTTTGAAATACTAGAAGTAGGCTCTTCAATAAATAAATACAACGAAAATTCATCTTAGTAGATTATTATATATATATCACATACTGTTTTCTCTGAATTATATCAATGAATAAGAAATTATGTTATTTATTTTGTAAATCTTTAATCATGTCAAAAAGAGTTAAATTTTAATTTCTGATCATCATTTCTTGGCAAAAGTTAATGTTAAACACATTTATTTTTCTTGTTGTCCTCAGGCAGAGGATTAAAAAAAATATAAAAATTAATCACATTTTTTGAATCTGTTGAATATGTATATTTTTTTTAAATTTCCTTATATATAAATATTAACTAAATGCAAATATTTGTATCGTACCATTTCATTTCCTAACATTTTACTTTGTGTTCCTTTGACAAATCTTGCCATTATATCATAACAAAATTAATTATGTCGACGACTGTACCATTACTTTTGCGCGGCGCATTTTTCATTTTAATAACAATGAGGGCGTGATATTTTAAGCGAATATTATGTTTCATAAGATGTAAAATTCATTTGAATATAATAAATGTGAATTTCTAACTTATTTTTTTTTTTAATTATTAAAAACCCTTAAATAACCGTAGTTATTGTTGTTATCATTAATAAAATTATTGCCAAACTGAAATAACTACATCTATATCCCTTGCGGGGTGGAAAGAGCCAACAAGATTGTTGAAACCACGTTCACTTAAATGGATTTGAAATTCAAATAGTGAAATGATAGCCCATCACCCACAAGAAGAATCCCCAGTTTATTAGCCATTCCCTTAGTCGCCTTTTACAACGACAACACTAAAAACATGGAGTGGTCCTATTCTTAAGTGCTAGGAACCACACGGCACCATAATATTTGCTTTTATCGTTTCTCCTGTAGAACCAAGGGGAACATGTAAAAATATTTAGTTTTGCCCCGTTTCATCCCTTAATCCCCTAAAAGGTTTACGGCTGGGGCTCTTACGAAAATATTGAAGAAATGGCATCACTTACCTTTGTGTTTTGGTGCAATTTTTTTGTAGCTATTTTTAACAGTATATTTTGAGGCTTAACATAATTTTGGACTGTTAGAACAAGTATATATGTATTGGTATGGGATTCTACCCTCTGTCTACCTCGCAAGGGATATAAACGTGACTATATGAATGAATGAATTAATTAATTAAACAACAACAAAATATAGACTTAGCATCGCTTCAGCTAGCATAAAACATAGCTGGAACCATATTATGTTTGTTCCGCCGCTTCTTCTACACATGCGCTTCGGAAGCGGTAGTAGTTATAATTAGATTTAAGTGATGTAACGTCAATAAGTGATACCTTGTATCCAATTTTGAAACTAAATCTATTCTATTCAAAGATACATATAATTCCGTGTGGTACCCGGCATCAATAAAAAAACCAATAGGACCAGTCCATCTCTTTCCCGTGGATGTAGTTAAAGGCGCCTAAGGGATAGGCTTATAAACTTGAGATTCTTTTTTTAAGGTTATGGGCTAGCAACCTGTCACTATTTGAATCTCGATTTATGATTAGGCCAAACAGCTGATTCTTTCAAGATTGTTTGTTGGCTCTGTCTGCTCCGCAAGGGTTATAGACGTGAGTATATGTATGTATGTAACTGACCGATGTCTGTACTTAAAAGATATTAATAGGAACGGAGATCTTTATAAAGAGCAACTGAGCCAAAACAATTAACGTCTGTCTGTATCTTTGTACGTACATACAATCACATCTACCCCTTACGGGGAAGACAGAGCCAACGCAAAGATTGAAATTCCACCTCCAACTACATGGCTTACTGATGGAATTGAGATTCCAATAGTGACAGGTTGCCAGCCTATTAGAATAATTCCAATTCTTAGTCGCCTTTTACGACATCCATAGGTAAAATGTGAAATAAAAGCTATCACTAACCCTTGAAAGTCTTCGCTAAAATTATGAATACGAGTATAAACAAGGTTTTGCCCTAAAAAGGCTTACTAAATAAACCCTGTCACAAAACTCGAGAGTTTACGGCCCACCTAAGCCATGAAACAAGTCGCGAATTACATAGAGTATAGAAATTAATGGAGTGGACAAGGAATTGTGCCGTGTGGTTCCCGGCACCAGTACAAAAAAGTATAGGACCACTCCATCTCTTTCCCATGGGTGTCGCAAAAGGCGACTAAGGGATAGGCTTACAAACTTGGGATTCTTTTTTTAGGCGATGGGCGAGCAACCTGTCTCTATTTGAATCTCAATTCTGTCATTAAGCCAAATAGCTGGGAGTCGCCTATCAGTCTTTTCAAGACTGTTGGCTCTGTCTACCCCACAAGGGATATAGACGTCTATGTATGTACTAGAAAATTTCGGGTGCTGAAATTTGTATTACTTTGCTATAATTGAACATACGTATAATCACGTCTATGTCCCTTGCGGGGCAGACAGAGACAGCAGTCTTAAATAAACTGAAAGGCCACTTTGAGATGTAGGGCTTGAATGATGTAATTTTAAGAATTTAATAGCCCAAATAAAAGGAGTATCCCAAGTTTATTAGCCTATTCCTTAGTCGCCTTTCACGACATCCAAGTGAAAAAGATGAAGTGGTCCTATTCTAGTGTCGAAATTCCGAAAATATATTTCCGGGACAAATTTAATAGCACGTGCAGTAACATTTTTCGTGATAAAAAATTTTCAATTAAATATTCTTGTCTTACATCATTACAGAATTATTTCTAGTTCTACATTCATTCATATATTTTAATGTAGACAATGTGCATTCGTCCATGATTTAGACTTAAGAGATCTATATTTGTATATTGACGTCCGATGAAAATGCTGCAGTGTAGTTTGTTCCGCCGATTCTTCTACACATGCGCTTTGGAAGCGGTAGTAGTTATAATTAGATTTAAGTGATGTGACGTCAATAAGTGATACCTTGTATCCAATTTTGAAAATAAATCTATTCTATTTTATTATTACAGAAATCCGCCCTACGCACCCAGGAATATAAACCTGATTGCTTTGTATACGGTCAAATTTATCTTATGGCGACTCCACATATTTTCTACTCCATGTCAACCCATACATTCCTATAAAACCCTCCATACATTACAACCTAACATCCTATTAGACGACACGAAAACGCTCTTCCGACCACATATCTTCTTAACCTTAAAGAAATAAAAGGCAATTTCGCGTGTGGATTTTAATAAAAGTTACTCCATTAATTTTCTGTTCCATTGGGTTTTAGAAATAACTGATAACCTATCTTATCCACAGGATTTTTACATTATAAGAAATTAGCTTACCAGCAGCTTCGTCCGATCCCATTTATCGCCACTTACAAATGAATACAGGTTTTTCTTAAATCCTACGGAAACTATAGTTTTATGCCTGTTATCTATGTTTTTAGTGTCGTGTGGTTCCCGGCACCAATACAAAAAAGAATAGGACCATTTGTTTCCCATGGATGTCGTTAATGGCGACTAAGGGAAAGGCTTACAAACTTGAGATTCTTTTTTAGGCGATGGATTAGCAACCTGCCACTATTTGAATCTCAATTCTATATTTAAGCCAAGTAGCTGAACGTGGTAATTCAGTCTTTTCAAGACTGTTGGCTCTGTCTACCAGCAAGGGATATAGACGTGACCATATGTATGTATGTAACTATAGTTTTACTGGAACAAAAGTAGCCTATATCCTTCTCCAAACTCTTATACAAGCACAACTAAGCCTGTCAGTCTTTTGAGACTGCTGGCTCTATCTTCCCCGCAAGGTATATAGACGTGATTATATAAATGAATGAATAAATACAAATAAATAAATATATACAGGACAAATTACACAGATTGAGTTAGCCTCGTAGTAAGTTCGAGACTTGTGTTACGAGATGCTAACTCAACGATACTATATTTTATAATGAATACTTTATAGATAAACATCCAAGACCCAAGCCAATCAGAGAAAGTTCGTTTCTCATCATGACCTGACCGGGATTCGAAGCCGGGACCTCCGGTGTCACAGACAAGCGCACTACCGATACGCCACAGAAGCCGTCAAATGAATGAATGAATGAATGAAATATGTTTGTGCAGCTTTCAAGTGGTTAACTTCAGTACACCGGATAAATCTCTTTCCAATCTCTTCGTTTCATAAATATTTAAGTAGTATATAAGAGCGTTGTAAACATGAACCGAATGCCAAGCAGTCGACGGCAAATTCACTTTTCATACATACATACTTACATATAGTCACATCCACATCCCTTGCGGGGCAGACAGAGCTAGCAGTCTTGAAAGATTGAAAGGTCACGTTCAGCTGTTAGGCTTTATGATAGAATTGAGATTCTAATAGTGACAGGTTGCTAGCCCATCGCCTAAAAGAAAAATTTCAAGTTTATAAGCGTATCCCTTAGTCGCCTTTTACGACATCCATAGGAAAAGGATGGAGTGGTCCTATTCTTTTTTATATTCATGCCGGAAACCACACGGCACTTCACTTTTCACTTTACTTCACTTTTCTTTTAATTAAAAAAGGGAAAAACATCATATGCAAACCTTTTGCCAATCAGGCAACTGGACGTGTAACCATACAAACACATACATAAAATCACGCCTTTTTCCCGGTGGGGTAGGCAGAGACTACATCTTTCCACTTGCCACGATCTCTGCATACTTCCTTCGCTTCATCCAAATTCATAACTCTCTTCATGCAAGCTTTCGGGTACTCTTGACCTGACCCTTTGCCAGGACGTCCTTAATTTGATCAAGATACGTTCGTCTTGGTCTTCTCACTCCGACCTTTCCCTCCACAGTCTCCCTGTATATCTGCTTAGTCAACCTGCTGTTATTACAGATGTGACCATGCATACATATAATCACGTCTTTATCCTCTGCAAGGCAGACAAAGCCAACAGGCTTGAAAGACTGATAAGCCATGTTCAGCTGTTTGGTCAAGAGTGAAGGAAGGCATAAGACAATTAATTTTCGCCTTCTACTTTTTTTTATCTGAGCGATACTTTTCACCCGTTAACCTCTGCAGAATCATCTATACTAATATTATCTATACTAATATTATAAAGCTGAAGAGTTTGTTTGTTTGAACGCCCTAATGTTAGGAACTACTGGTTCGATTTGAAAAAATATTTTTGTGTTGAATAAACCATTTATCGAGGAAGGCTTTAGGCTATATAACATCACGCTGAAACTATAAAGAGTAAAGAAATAATGGAAAATGTCAAAAAAACGGGGAAAATCATTCATCCTTGAGGGCTTCAATGATGCCCAAAATAACTATTCCACGCGGACGACGTCGCGGGCACAGCTAGTTGATTATTTCATTATATAAGACGAGACAGTCCTCGAAAATATCAATTCATTTCACCCAAATTAACCAACTTCAACAGTTCCCAAGTTCGTGAAACTCATATCTTTCACAAAGTAATAAACTTTTGGACAAAATTTATGCATACGTTATGAGCGCAAAGTTCGTTCGGAACAAGACCAATTGAGTTTACAATTGCCGGATTCCGGATTCAGTTTGAACCCAGCGCTCCGAATATAAACAGCTTGCATTGGTAAATTTATAATGGACTAGCTTTTACACGCAGTTTCGCCCGCGTGAATTTAGCGCCATCTATAATTACCAGAGATCGGAACAGGTAGTTTGAGTTGAAATGAACTGAAACGTATATATTAATTATGGACATGCCTCCGGGATTGCGGGATTTGTAAATTATTAAGATTTTTTATCCGGAATTTTTACAAGTGATCGATGAAGAATATATTAGTGCTAGCTGTTTTCCCCCGACTTCGTTCACGTAAATTGTAGTCCTATGTTACCCGCGGACAACTACTGAAATGGAATCCCGGAAAAGAGGCTTATCCATGTTATGCTTTCTATGGTAATCCATGATGCAAGTACATAAAATCAATCTACCTTTTCCGATCTCTCATAATTACGCCAAACAGCTGAACGTGGCCTATCAGTCTTTTCAAGATTGTTGGTTCTGCCTACCGCGCAAGGGGTATTAAGACGTTATATAAATAAACTAGAGGCCGCCCGCGACTTCGTCCGCATGGAAACCCTATCAATCCCGCGGGAACTCTGGGATAAAAAGTAGTAGTTATATATTATTCTGGTACTAGCTACCTACATACCAAATTTCATCGTAATCGGTTCAGTAGTTTTTGCGTGAAAGAGTAACAAACATCCATACTTACATACTCACAAACTTTCGCATTTATAAGTTTAGTAGAATACCTACTAATAATAATAAATGTACACGGGACAAATAACACAAATTGAGTTAGCCTTGAAGTAAGTTCGAAACTTGTTTCAAGATATTAACTTAACGATACTATATTTTATAATAAATACTTATTTAGACACCCAAGACCCAGGCTAATCAGAGAAAGTTCCTATCTCATCATACCCTAGCCGGTAGGTATTCGAACCCGGGACCTCCGGTGTCACAGACAAGCGTACTACTGCTGCGCTACAAAGGCCATCATGTATGTACATATATAATACATATTGTCACGCCTATGTCCCTTGCGGGGTAGACAGAGCCAACACACTTGAAAATACTGAAAGGCCTCGTTCAGCTTTTTGGATTGATGATAGAATTGAGATTCAAATAGTGACGGGTTGCCAGCTCCTCGCCTAAAAGAAGACTCCCAAGTTTATAAACCTATCCCTTAGTCGCCTTTTACAACATCCATGGAAAAGAGAAGGAGTGGTCCTATTATTTTTTGGTGCCGGGAACCACACGGCACATCATAATTGTCTGTAATCTTATCTTATATCTTCCTTAAAAAGCCAGCATGAAAGCAAGTAAGTATATAAATCTATACTGACTTTAAAATAGTATACTAAATGTTTTTAAAAAGTCCACGAGGGTAGTTGTACCGGTCTTAATGTCCATAGTTGGTCCTGAAAAGCGTTCAACACGACATTGCCGTCCTTTTAAAATGTCTCGGCCATGTCGGCTAATATATCTTGAGAAACAAGCGTAAAATGCATCGTATACATCCTGCAGAGGTCAACAAAGACGCCGTGACACTATAACATACATATAAAATCACGTCTATATCCCTTGCTGGGTAGACAGAGCCAACAGTCTTGAAAAGACTGATAGGCCACGTTCAGCTGTTCGGCTTAATGATAGAACTGAGATTCGAATAGTGACAGGTTGCTAACCCATCGCCTAATATAGAATCCCAAGTTTGTAAGCCTTAGTCGCCTGTTACGACGTCCATGGGAAAGAGATGGAGTGGTCCTATTTTTTTTCTATTGCTGCCGGAGCTGGAACCACACGGCGCTGCCGGGATTGCCATTGCTATTTATTCTTCTAAAACTCAAGTCAATTTTTCCTTGAATTTGAACCTGACTCCACATAAACGGCTTAACCGCTCGACCAAAACTCAGTTCCGTATCTCAATAATTAAAGGAGAGACCACAGAAGCCTTCGGCTAAGGCTTTAATTCCTCGCAACGAAGATAACGTTCCCTTTGTCCGTTTTGTGCCCGACTTAAAAATACATTAAGATTGCATTATCTCTCTCAGGATTTGCGTCAAATGATAAGAACTCATTTTTCTTCAGTTTCACATTGATGTCATGTTTGAAGTTTGGATTGTTGGATGACATCGGATTCTTAGGGCGTCATTTTTCTTAGTAAATTTTTTATATGGCGATTTTTGATAGATTGCAAGTAGCTGCCGTGCCGTGTGGTTCCAGGCACCGAATGAAAAAAGAATAGGGCCACTCCATCTCTCTTCTCGTGGATCGTAAAAGGCGAGTAAGGGATAGGCTTATAAACTTGTGATTCTTCTTTTAGGCAATGGACTAACAACTTGTCACTACTTGAATCTCAATTGTTACATAAAGCCAAACAATTAAACGTGGCATATCAGTCTTTTTAAGATTGTTTGCTCTGTCTATCCCGCAAGCGATATAGACGTGATTATTATCTATACTAAGAGGTAAATCTTTTAACTTGTTGTTTATAAGGGCTGTTCTTCGGTAAAACTAGAACAATCATCATGATTGTTTCACCGTTAAAAAGTACATTATCTTCAGGTTTTAGAGCTATGTATGTACCCCAGGCGAAGTCAGTCAGTCAGTAAATCAGTCAAGGGCCGCTAGTCAGTTGAAGAACACGGAACTAAACCCTAAAGAGTGTCATTCCACTACATACAGACATATATATACATACATACATAAAATCACGCCTTTTCCCCGAAGGGGTAGGCAGAGACTACATCTTTCCACTTGCCACGATCTCTGCATACTTCCTTCGCAATCCACATTCATAACTCTCTTCATGCAAGCTCGGCGGTTTCGGGTACTCTTGACCCTTTGCCAGGACGTCCTTAATTTGATCAAGATACGTTCGTCTAGGCCTTCCCACTCCGACCTTTCACTCCACACTCTTCTTGTATATCTGCTGTTATTCCACTACTCCACTCATTATAATCCTAACGCATAACACGAACCTTAATCCATTGAATATTCAGTACGCATCTGTCGTCAAAACATGAATATCAGTCTTCATCAACCATTCTATCTTGGAACCTGATCTTTTCAGCACTAGCCGCGGGTAATTGTACAAATTTAAGACCCCAGGGGGGGGAGGTAGGCCATGTTATGCTGGTGCTATTATAGTTAATGTGACATACCATTTGTCTCCGTCACACGTTGAACCAATGATAGGCGGGCTTAGATAAATGTCTTTGGGCGGGAGCTGTCTATAAAAAGGGTCTATGGTATACTTACATTTAGATTTTTATATCACTGTCCGAAAAGATCGTTATCTGGAAACAATGTTCAGCGAAAAAAAAAATTAAGTCCCTCTTATTTAAAAAAAGAACGTGTTAAATTATTTTTTTTAACTTTTATATTAAAAGCTTTGTGTCATAATCAGAGATCGGAATAGGACATGGACATGCCTCCGGGATTGCGGGATTTGTAAATTATTAAGATTTTTTCCGGAATTTTTTACAAGTGGAATGAAGAATATATTAGTGGTAGCTGTTTTCCCCCGACTTCGTTCATGTAAATTGTAGTCCTATGTTACCCGCGGACAATGTAGTTTACTGTAAGTGTAAGTACTGAAATGGAATCCCGGAAAAGAGGCTTATCCATGTTATGCTTTCTATGGTAATTCATGATGCAAGTACATAAAATCAATCTACCTATTCCGATCTATGGTGATAATAAATACAAATGTACAAAAATTATATAAAACATATTACATTAACTCCACATGCCGTGTGGCGCTATATAACATCACGCTGCAACTATTAGGAGCGAAGAAATAATGGAAAATGTGAATAAAAACGGGGAAAATTATTCTTCCTTGAGCTCCAAAATAACTATTCCACGAGGACGAAGTCGCGGGCACAGCTAGTCTAACATAAAAATTGAGTTTGTTTTTTTTTTTAAATAAATACACTATCTGTGAAACTGACTTCGTACCACCAAACAAATATTGAAAGAACCGCGTTAACCCAGCAAGTGTGCAAAGCAATCCATCAACACACAAGGGGCGGCCGCAAACACATCGGTTCCGGCGCCGTCCGGCCCGGGCCGGCCCGGAAGCAAACCGGATCCGGTGCGGAGACACTTCGGACGTCCGGCGGGTTTGTGTGGGCGATGTTTTGGAATTGTTACTGATTTTTATTATACACGTAGGTACACAAAAAAGTGCCTTGTGGTTCCCGGCACCAATGCAAAAATAATAGTTTAAAAAAAACTAAAAAACTACGCTTTTATTGCTAATCGAACTAAAAAATAGAAAATAAAAATTAATGACAAAGGAATTATAAAACAGTAGTAGCAAGTCGAACAATCAGTTATAGTCAATTAGGTACCTCCGATTAAAATTATAACAAAATTAAATTTATAAACAAAACAATTTAAATCGGAGTAAAAAGCGTGGGGTGCATTTTAATTCATTTTCATAACTCTCTTGTCATAAATATATGCTAATAGAATGATT
The DNA here is from genome assembly GCF_032362555.1 of Amyelois transitella. Classification (NCBI taxonomy): domain Eukaryota; kingdom Metazoa; phylum Arthropoda; class Insecta; order Lepidoptera; family Pyralidae; genus Amyelois; species Amyelois transitella. The sequence continues at coordinate 5,792,341 of NC_083530.1, read as the reverse complement.
TTAATATTTACAACATCAAGCACCCCACGCTTAGCAAAAGACTGATGAATGTGAATGAAGCGAAAGAACTATGCAGGGATCGTGGAGAGTGGAAAATTGTAATCCGGGAACTACTTATTATGTTATTTTGTGTATGTATGATTACGTACTAGCTTTAGCAAAATATTCCCATTTTCAGAATTTTCAGAAAAAAATGGTTGACCTCGGACAAGCAAAATTTAATCTTAATCTGTTCAACAACGGTTTGCCTTTGAAAGCGTAACAGATAGAAAGAAAAAGGTAAGCATTTCCGTATTTTAATACTAAGTACTTATTAAACATCGACACTATGTCGCGGAGGGTGCAACTGAGGTCACGCAAAGATGAGAGAGAGAGAGAGTATGTTTGGATTGATGATTGATAAATCTCACTCCAGAATTGAGTGCGCTTGACCTCAATCTGTCTGGTAGTAAGCAAGATAAGGCCAAGGTGGTGATCTCCCTAACTCTCTTGAATTGTAACAATTAACCCAATTAAGTACATTAATAGAATAATAATAAATATTATATAGGTACGGGACAAATTACACAGATTGAGTTAGCCTCGAAGTAAGTTCGAGACTTGTGTTACGAGAACTCATCGATACTGAATTTTATAATAAATATTTATGTAGATAAACATCCAAGACCTAGGCCAGTCAGAGAAAGTTCTTTTCTCATCATGTCCTGATTCGAACCCGAGACCTCCGGTGTCACAGACAAGCGTACTACCGCTGCGCCACAGAGGCCGTCTTGACTTAATAAAGCAGGATTCAACCATAAAATTGATTAAATAAAGCAATTGTGTATTCATGGAACCAATTCCAAGGTATGTCTGCATACAAAGTTTTCAATTTGAAACTCACTGTTTTTTTTTTACAATTACGAGAACAACACTAATGCTTAAAGTTGTATAACTGGTCGGAATGTTACGATGCAAACTTCTCCCGACTGAATTTTAAATTAGGGTCAAACGCCTAAAGGTTAGACTAGGAGGAAGAGACCATTTTCTTATAAAAAAAATTTAGGGTACTAGCTGTGTCCGCGACTTCGTCCGCGTAGAATAGTTATATTGGGCATCATTGCATTGAAAAAAGAAGGGTGTAAAAGATGGCTAGACCATTGTGTCGTCTCGGACGCGGCCTGGAAAACAGTTGTGGAGGTAGGTGTCATAGAGGATGTGTTTGTATCGGATCACATACCCTTGTATGTTAAGAGTGACATTAGCATTTTAAGACCTGAATTGGCATCTTCTCTCTTGCACCGAAGCACTGTTGTGTGGGGAGCGCGTGAAGAGAAACAGGTGGCGAGGTATAGTGAATTATGTAATCATAGTTTGAGTGAAGTTGATTTTCCCCCAGAGTTCACGGAGTGTAGTCGTGGAGCATGTAGCCTGAGTGGACATAAACTGGTGTTAGACCGTTTGTACAGTGACATTGTAAAGTCCTTAAGTGAAGCGGCAAGTAAAACTAGTGAGAGATCTGAGGGGGGGAAAAGCAGCTACAAACATCTATGTGGTTGGAACAAACACGTTCACGAGGCTCACAGGGTGGCCAGGCTTAATTACAGACTGTGGTTGCTATACAATCGCCCTAGTTCAGGTAGAATATATGTACAGATGAAGGAGTCGCGTAAAATTTTTAAGAGCCGTCTACAATGGTGTCAAAAAAATCAAGATATACTTAAAATGAATGTCTTAGCTAAGTATAGAGCGGAAAAGCGGTTTGACAGATTTTGGAAAGCGACAAAAAGGCTTGATGTTAGGCCTGGCCTGCCCGCGAGTGTGGAGGGGGAAAGCGAGCCTATTAGTATTGCCAATATGTTTCGAAATCATTTTAGGGTTAGCTCACAGTTGGGGCCTTCGGCTCCCTCTTATGTTGAGCTTAGCGGACAGACTCCACTGATATGTATTTCGGCAAAACAGATTAAAATGGCGATAAATGGTATGAGTGGTGGAAAATCTCCTGGCCATGATGGCATCAGTGTGGAGCATTTGAAACATGCCGGTGCTCACTTGCCCAGGGTGCTCGCTCTCTTCTTTACAATGTGTATTAGCCACTCTTATCTTCCACATGAAATGTTGAAAACGGTTGTGATACCCATTGTGAAGAATAGGGCGGGTGACGTTTCGGTAAAGGGGAACTACCGCCCCATTTCGCTAGCAACAACCATTGCTAAGGTGTTTGACAGTGTGCTAAACTCGATTTTACAGAAGTTTGCTGATATTCACGATGCACAGTTTGGATTTCGTACCAAGCTGTCTACGGAAAGCGCAATTGTGAGTTTAAAGCACACTGTCAAATACTACACAAGTCGCAGGACGCAGGTGTATGGCTGTTTCCTTGACCTCTCGACGGCTTTTGACCTTGTGTCATACAACAAGCTCTGGAGTAAGCTGAGTGAGGGGGGTATGCCGGCGGAAATCATAAATATATTTAAATTTTGGTACGCCAATCAATCTAATGTTGTGAAGTGGGCGGGTGCATTTTCAGAGCCATATGTGTTGGAGAGCGGGGTGAGACAGGGTGGTTTAACGTCTCCCACGCTCTTTAACATATACATCAACGATCTCATCGTTGAGCTGAGCAGCATGCGTGTCGGATGTCGGTTGGATGGCGTTAATCTAAATAATATTAGTTACGCCGATGACATGGTGCTGCTTAGTCCGACGGTGGGGGGGATAAACACCCTGCTTGAAGTGTGTCAGACCTATGCCGCCAATCATGGGCTGATTTATAATGTCAGGAAAACCGAGTATATGGTCTTTGAGGCCCCCGGTAACCGCCCCAATGTCACATTGAGTATCACTCTCGGTGGAGTTGAAATAAAACGCGTGACAAAATTCAAATACCTGGGACACATTGTTACTCAGGACCTTAAAGATGATGAGGACATTGATAGAGAACGCAGGGCGCTAGCGGTGAGGGGGAATATGCTGATCCGCAGATTCTCTCGTTGTACTGAAGATGTCAAGATCACGCTGTTCAAATCATACTGTCAGAATATGTACACGGGAAGTCTGTGGGTGGGCTGTACCCAAAAGGCGATGGACGCACTGCGTGTTCTATACAATAACGTTTTCAGGATGATGCTGGGATTGCCTCGTTTCTGTAGCGCCTCAGGTATGTTCGCGGAATACCAAGTCGATAGCTTTGCGGCTATTATGCGCAAGAAGACCTCGTCGCTAATTTTTAGAATACGGGACAGTCCCAATAGCATTTTGAAGACGTTGGCAGACAGGTTCTCCTCTCCGTTGTGGGCTGTTTTTGTGAGGAGGGTGATCTGTGAAAGAAATGAGCCGATCTGATCACTCTCCATTTTATTTTATTTTATTTTATATTTTATTTTATTTTATTTTATTTTATTTTATTTTATTTTTTATGTTTTAGTATTTCTTATCGTGCCATGTTACTAACAAATCTAGACTAAGTTTACTAACATTGATATGGATCCGTGGCTATCTGAAATAAACAATTTTTATTTTTTTATTTTTATTTTATTTTATTTTATTTTATTTATTGAAGCCCTCAAAGATGAATAATTTTCCCCGTTTTATTTTTTTATATTCTCCATTACTTCTTTGTTCCTTAAAGTTGCAGCGTGATGTTTTTTTTCTTTCTCGATAAATGGTAACGATGCTTCACTTTTTTTAAGCCACACTCATCCGCCTTTTTTATACGTCTATTTTAATGTATATTATAAAATCTATAACGCAACGCGACAGTTTAAAAAAATACCATATTTTTTTCGTTAATTTTCTGATACCCTCATTAATTTGTTTTTAGTACCCGGTTGACAGTTGTTTAAGTCAACTGTTTCGAATCACGTCAGAAAAAGCGCAAACAATAGTAAAACAAATAATAAAACTTTTTAATAATAAATATTCACAAATTGTGTATTTTCATTGCCGCTATAACAACAAACTCTAAAAATAAAATAAAAACTTATAATATTAAGTAGTCTCTATACAATTTTGATTTTTTGTATTTATTTCCTCAATAACGGCAACAGGTCGACGCTTAATATTTCAAAATAAATAATTAAATATGTAAATTTAAAGTAATTAAGGCGTCCCATATAACAAACGTAATTTTTTAAAGACAACATTTCGTGCGCAATTCGGTCTTGCATTTGGCCGGCTTTTTTTCAGTAGCATTACTGAGCACGGGCTCTCAGACTACACTGTAATATCGTGGTTCCGTATCTTTTCCTTATTATCCATGTTTATTTCACGCTCAAAAGAAAAAGGAATATTGACTTTAAAATTAAATCTGAAACAGCTGTTACTTGCTTTTTATTATTGTTGGGTTCTCCTTCATTTTGTTTTGAGGTCAACAATTCTAGGATAAATGGGGGGATGTTACTCATAGTCACCACGCGGGGCAGGCGGGTCATATCAGCGTAAGAAACCCTACTACCCCCCTCCTGCCTAAAGGTATAGTCTAAATAGAACTATAGACTACTAGTATTTTTTTAATTCCTTAATCGCCTCTTGCGATACCCACAGATAGATATGGGGTGATGCTATTCTACTCTGCCGACGCCGCACGGCAAAATGAATCACTCTATAGTATTTTTTCGACATTCGTGTAAAGCAGAAATAAAACACTGTGTTAACATTCTAACGTGGTCGGATTTTCCAAACACCATAACCGCATCAAACTTGTTATAGCCATTACTGCCGCTATTTGGAACATTACGAAAAGAGACATTACACCGAATAAACTTCCTGAAAGGAACATTTTATTGAGCGAATTTAAAGATCAGAGAATGGGGGAGATGTAGGGCTTTATATCTGATTTTATTCGTGCTCCCGCTGAGCAGAGAACCACCTACTCTTCCTTTGAAGATTTCGTCATAATTTTTATACTCTCACATTTAGTTATTTCTAGTTGGTTAAAGCGGGAAATTTAATTAAATCCTCCAGTGTGAGATAAAGTTATATTTATGTTAATTTTAGTAGTCATGTCATTATGTGAAGCAAGTCTGTATATCCTTTTGTCATTCTTATCTTCCCTTGTTCACTGTTTATGAATATATGATTTTGAGAAAATACCTGTTGAACTCCGGGCCGTGTTAGCTTAGTTTTAGCCTAGCGTTTTATCTCTGAAAATTAGAATCATAGAATGAACGACGGATTGAAACGGCCGAGTTAAAATAAAGATACCTTACTCGGGCTTTTCATACCTGTATTATTTATAAATTAATATATCTATTTATTTAATTTTAGTTTGTAATCATCTTTTTTATAAGTAGTTTTAGTTTTAATTTTGCTCTTGACACTAATATAATATAACTACACACACACACACTAATACAGTATACACTAATAATACTAATTAGATAGTGGCAAGTGGAAAGAGGTAGTCTCTGCCTACCCCTCCGGGAAAGAGGCGTGAGTTTATGTATGTATGTATGTATACTAATTATACTAAGTATACAATAAACGTGATAAAATAAAATCAGTTTCGTATACACATCTCCATATTTTTTTCATCCACGTTTCGGGACATTTTATTGGGCAAAACTTTTCTTTTCGGTCACTTTCAGGGGACAAATTAACGAAATTACGTCTCGTGATAAATTGCGATGGAAATTTACAACTCGCTTTTAAACGTACTAATGGTGAATTGTTCGGAACACCTGGTTTTAAGGAATTCCTTAATTAATGGATGGATGCCATGTTTACAGAGGAATTTATTCTGAGGTGACATTTTGAAAATACTTACGGTACCTACTATTGACGTTACTCGAAATTAAAAACTTCGCAAATCATGATTTTATACGGCACCAATACAAAAAAGAATAGGACCACTCCATCTCTTTCCCATGGATGTCGTATAAGGCGACTAAGGGATAGGCTTACAAACTTGGGATTATTTTTTAGGCGATGGGCTAGCAACCTGTCACTATTTGAATCTCAATTCTTTCATTAAGCCAAATAGCTGAACGTGGCCATTCAGTCTTTTCAAGACTTTTGGCCCTGTCTACCCCGCAAGGGATTTAAACGTGTTATATATATGCATGCAGACTATACATATGTCATATGTCTACCCGATTTAGTGTAGAGATCCCAAAATCCAGACAATACTTGCCCGATAAAAACCCTTTTTTTTCTAATCTAATATTGAACATTCTTAACATTGAACCCGACGAAAGAATTCGGATAAATGGCAACAGGACGGCGGAGAAAGTTACAGGCGTTACATGGGACCATACATACATATAATTACATCTTTATCCCTTACGAGATAGACAGAGCCTCGAAAATAATGCATAGAATTGAAATTCAAATAGTGACAGGTTGTTAGCTCATCGTCTACAAGAAGGTTCCTAACTTTTACGAAATCCATAGGAAAGAGATGGAGTGGTGATATTCTATTTTGTATTGGTGCCGGGAACCACACCATTTCATCATACCAGTCAGTCAACTCTTTCAAACTGACTAGTGCAAAACAGTATCGTCATGAATGCCGGAATATCATTACTTATGTCAAAGGCTGAGCGAAATTGTACCAGAAACTTGAACGATCAATCATCTGTCGACCCCTGAAGAAGTAAATCATTCATACAAAACAACAAAAATACATTTGTTGTCGAAATAATGCGTGGACAAACAAAAATCACCTTTATTTCGAAACCTATAAGAATCGATCGTGATTTAAATAAGTTTAAGCGTTAAATTTGTTTCCCTATACGCACTTCGCTATGCAAAAATAATTTTTCAGTTGTATTGTTTCGTATGCTGTTTGAATTAAGAGCGGTTTTCAAAGAAATCACGATTAGAAAAAAAAGTTGGCGTAACTTTCACGAAGTCTGCAAATTATCGAAAGCCAATTTTAAGTTTAGTTCGTTTGAAATCTTGTGTTTTTAACTGCGTAAATTACAATTTACCACTCAGTCATTTGTTAAAAGAGCTCTATTTCACTCACACAGATATCAGACTAATACATTCATGTCTTTATCCTTCACGAGGTACACAGAATAAACAGTCAAACTACTATTAGTTATTGACCAATAAAGAGTTGGCAACACCGTGCCATGAAAACATTCAGCTCCTTATTATTTTAAATATTAAAAATAGAATATAGAATAATAAGTGAAAAGTAAGTGAAAAATTGTTTTTCTTATAAGTGCCAATATAGTTAATACGGATAAACGTTATTTAAGCTATACAGTGCAGAAATTGACGAAAAGTTAAACAGACAAGTGAATCACTACTTATTACGAATATCTTCGTTAATTAAACAATTATCAATACTTCTCGTTCAAGAATCCTGGAAAAACCCTGAAGAAAAGTGAGTTATTGCTTTTTTTTTACCGCTAAATATAATTGTGCGTTACATTTACGAAATTTCAAATACGAGATCAGCTGATTGACATATTCCATCAAGATTTTATTATCATACCACAAGATGTCGCTAAGTTGCATAAAGTGTAAACAACAAATAATGAATAAACAACTACTGGTATGTTCAGCATGTAAAGATGTTTATCACCTGGATTGTACGAGTGTTTCATTTCAACGTTTTCGGATAATGACATCAACACACAATAAAGCGTTTTAAATGTCATAGATGTTTGGAAAATGGTGCCGTGTGGTTCCCGGCACCATAACAAAAAAGAATAGGACTACTCCATCTCTTTCCCATGGATGTCGTAAAAGGCGACTAAGGGATAGGCTTATAAACTTGAGATTCCTCTTTTAGGCGATGGGCTAGCAACCTCTATATAATAAATTCTATAATTAAGCCAAATAGCTGAACGTGGCCATTCAGTCTTTTCAAGACTGTTGGCTCTGTCTACCCCGCAAGGGATATAGACGTGACCATGTGTATGTGTGTGTATGTATGTATGTTTGGAAAAAATTGTGTCGGAACCAAGCACAAGTAACTCACCATTTCCACATCAACTTGTCTCTCCTAAAACAGCAAAACACAGCACTTCACATGAAAAAGATAACGTAACGAAACATAATAAACACAAGGCCAATGTTCCCACATTGAATTCCTTTGAAAACTTGTGCACCGATTATAATGAAGAATAATCTTCTTTAACATCAACACCAAATCACAACACAAATAGAAGCTACTCAGAATTACAATTATATCCAGCTATTTTTGAAGAACTGATAAAAATACAAGATTAGAAGAAAGACTTTTGATTGCGGAAAATGAAATCGCTAACCTAGTAACAGAAAATCAAGGCCTATTAAAGAAGGTAAACAAACTATCACATATATGTAAAACTACCCCCAAGTTAGTCCAAATCAGGAAAAGTCGCAGGAACACGATGAATGTTGCCAGTACAAAATTCGATTTTAATCAGACAAGTGACAGTGACAGTCAAGACTCGGAAAATCAAACATGGCGTCAATCAATCAATCAATCAAGCAAGGAATTATTGCGTGAACGAATTCATTTATCTAATCCACCAGCAGATGGCACTACGGACGATAAACGATATTCTAAGTACAAAAACATATTAATAATTGGTGATGAACATCTCAAAGGATTATCAACAGATATTATTGAATCAACTGAATTATCTAGTTCCTTGATTGTTTGCCGGTTGGCTGGAAGAGATCCCTTCATGGGATAAGTCCGCCATTGCAAGTGATTTGTTTCTTTTATAACTATGTACTATTTTCTTGTTACTGTGTAAATTTCTATGCAATAAAGATATTACAAACGACGAACGTATCTTGATCAAATTAAGGACGTCCTGGTAAAGGGTCAGGTCAAAAGTACCCGAATCCGCCGAGCTTGCATGAAGAGAGTTATGAATGTGGATGAAGCGAAGGAAGTGTGCAGAGATCGTGGCAAGTGGAAAGAGGTAGTCTCTGCCTACCCCTCCGGGAAAGAGGCGTGATTTTATGTTATCTTATCAAACAGTCTCGATAAGACTGAAATGCCCCGTTCTGCTATATGGCTTAATGATGGAATTGAGATTCAAATAGTGACAAGTTGCCAGCCCACCGCCTAAAAGTTAATTTATTAGCCTTTCCCTTAATCGACTTCTACAATCTGGAAGAAAATCTGAGAGAAATAAACCTGGCACACTATGTTTTTCTTGGCTACCACGCCAGCAAAGAAACCGACTTATGTTCTTTTAAAAATAGATTGGATTGGCAGTGCCGTGTGGTTCCCGGCTATAGTATGGCTATAAAGCCACCTTCAAGAATATAAAACCATTCTTGTCTCCAATTAGTGTGCCGATATAAGTCTATAATCAAGCAATATTCTGTCAAACACCATAATGGGGACTCATAAAACAAATTGACGATGCAGTTCATGCTAATTTTGAGCGTTTAAAACGTCGTCAAGCGGTTTATCGCATAAAAGCTGTGCACGCGACTTCGTCCGCGTGGAATAGTTATTTTGGGCATCATTGTAGTTTTTTTCACATTTTCCATTATTTCTTCGCTACTAATAGTTGCAGCGTGATGTTATATAGCCTAAATGGTCTATTCAACGCAAAAAAATTTTTCAATTCGAACCAGTAGTTCCTATTAGTGCGTTCAAACAAACAAGCTCTTCAGCTTTATAATATTAGTATAGATAATTATGATAGGGTTTTCAATCTTTTTCCTCCTGGCTTTAGTCCCGGTTGCATCCTCACCACTCTAGAGAGGAACCCAGGGTGGCCCTTTGACCATGGACCCTGGCCTTTCAGTCTTTTCGAGACTGCTGGCTCCGTCTATTCCTCAAGGGATATAGACGTGACTATATCCCTTGCGGATGTATGTATTAATGTTGTTAAAAAATACCAATAATTTCAATGTTCTTATTCCTATTTTAAAAGATCAAATCATTTATTCTCTAAACCTTGCTTTAAATAAAAAACCGGCCAAGTGTGAGTCGGATTCAAGCAAGAAGGGTTACGTACTAACTTCACGAAAATATTCATGATTCCATCTGTTTATTTAAATCGACGAAACATTTACTAAAAAGAACATCCTTTTAAGGTGCATAGTTAAATGAACAGCTTAAGTCTCTACCTACCCTCCTCTTTCCAGGAAGGGTAGGCAGAGATTTTATGAGGAAGCCACGATTAATCTGTTCCAGTTTTGTTCAATTATAGTTTGGAAATTTAATATTTCGTCCGCTCTCAACACACATCAATTTCTCCCGCGTAATTAACACGTTCCCAGGCGAATGCAGTGTAAATTGAATACTGCATTGTTTGAACTGAACATAACACTATTACCATATTTACTGGATAGAAAATTACATGAGAGGTTCAGTGTTTCATAATATACAGTACCTGGGTGACCGAGCGGTGCTCTGTGGACGTCAGAAAGAAACATTAAAAAATAACATACATACATATAATCACGTCTATATCCCTTGCGGGGTAGACAGAGCCAACAAGGCCACGTTCAGCTGTTTAGGCTTAATGATAGAATTGAGATTCAAATAGTGACAGGTTGTTAGCCCGCAAGGGGCACCCAAGTTTATAAGCACATCTTTAGTCGCCATTTACTACATGCATGAGAAAGATATGGAGTGGTTCAATTCTAAGTGCCGGGCAACTCAACCGAAAAAGAGAAAATTTTTAAATTACAGAAACGTTGTCTCAGATCAATGTTTGGTCTAAAAACCACAGACAGTTGCGTGCCTGTATTTAAGAAGCACAAACTATTAACCTTGCCATGCATCTACATTTTTGAAATTTGCATTTTTGTGAAAACAAACCCTCATTTGTTTTTCAAATTGTGTGACACGAGAAAGAAAGTAGACAAAATAAGACCTCAATATCAACATAAGCTTGTAGTCGGTGGCTTCAAGACAGCGCTGTTGACCAAAAGTGTTATGGGCATGGCACCGATTATTTTTAATAAATTACCTGACAATCTTAAACAATTAAATCTACTGACATTTAAAAAAGAACTTAAATTATTATTGGCAAATGAATGTTATTATGGTATTGATAATTATTTAAATGACACCAAATTATTTTGACTACTTTTGACCTAAATACTGTTTTTATTATTATTTTTTGATTTTTGTTTCTTTTTATTTTTGCAAGTGCTTATTTTGATTTGTATTACTTAGTAATTAATTGATCTTTAATCATATTATAAAGGAAATATTGTACGTCCATATGGGCAGGACACAGTGATACCTATAATTTTATTGTTGACCTATTTTTTTTTTTGTTTTTACCTGTGTTTCACAATAAAGATGTTTGATTTGATTTGATTTGATTTGACACCATACGGCACAATGTACATAGCTAAAAGTTTTACAGTGAAATACTTTTTTAGTAATATCGGAAACACGATTCTGTATCATTATTTATTCTATCCAATTAAATATTCTGTTTTGTGAAAGAACTGATATAGGTAGCAATAAACTATAAAATCCTCCATTTTTGTTCAATTGTATATATGTACATTAGTTTGAAAAGGAATCAATTGGAAAACAATAATTATTAAAATGTTATCTTTACCAATTAAAAAAGGAAGCATTTGAATAAGAAAAATGGTAAATATGAACCTGCTTCATATTATTCTTGCCGCATTCTTAAAGTATTTAATACACAGCTCTTTAACCAAACTAGCTGTTACGTCTTTATTGATTTAAATTACACAGTGTAGACGTAGACGCTCGTTATGACAGCTCAGTGTTGCCAGTAATTGATTTTTTAGGATTCCGCAACGTGGTCAAGGGAACTATGTGAAAAAATATTTATTTATTGAGTGGATAAGGGAATTGAAATGAAGCGAGAGTAGGTGGTTAAACAGTTCAGGCAGGTAACTAAACTACTCGTACCAATCAATTTGGTGCGAAATTACATTTTTTGTATGTATGTAGGTATGTATATTTGTAACGCGATAACTTCCAAGCTGTCAATCTGATTTTTATAAAATTTACCATATATCTGTCAATTTAAATTCGTGGGATATCTAAATTGGTTAAGTAGTTTATGAGATATTCACAATTATGCAAAAAGTAAAGGAATCGCGAGGTCGGTCGCGGTAAACGACCAAATAGTGACACGTTGCTAGCGCATCGCTAAAAGAAGAATCCAAGTTTACAAGCCTATCCCTTAGTCACTTTTAACGACATCAATGGGAACGAGATGGAGTGGTCCTATTCTTTTTTTAATTAATGCCGGTAACTACACGGCACCAATAAATAAATACGTGATTATATTTATGTACGTACTAGAGGCCGCCCGTGACTTTGTCCGCATTGAAACCCTATCAATCCCGCGGGAACTCCGGGATAAATAGTAGCCTATATGTTATTCTGGGTCTTCAGCTACCTACATACCAAATTTCATCGTAATCGGTTCAGTAGTTTTTGCATGAAATAGTAACAAACATCCATACTCACAAACTTTCGCATTTATAATATTAACTAGAGGCCGCCCGCGACTACGTCCGCATGGAAACCCTATCAATCCCGCGGGAACTCTGGGATAAAAAGTAGCCTATATGTTATTCTGGGTCTCCAGCTACCTACATACCAAAATTCATCGTAATCGGTTCAGTAGTTTTTTCATGAAATAGTAACAAACATCCATACTGTCATACTCACAAACTTTCGCATTTATAATATTAATAGGATTTTCAAACGGAACCATAATAACATTATAACGGATCACGCTTGACATAATTTCTTTTATTTCTGATTACAAGCTCTTGCGTTTCTTTCGCTCTCGTATCTTTTGATGTGTAGTGGGTAATTTGCTTTGATGTATTTTAAGTGCTATGTAATTTACATCATGTGTAAAATGATACGTAAAAAGAAGGGCATAATGACATTGGCAATGTACTTATTTATTTTATTTTATTTTAACGTGTGGTTCCCGGCACCAATAAAAAAAAGAATAGGACCACTCCATCTCGCTCCCATGGATGTCGTAAAAGGCGATTAAGGGATAGGCTTACAAACTTGGGATTCTTCTTTTAGGCGAGTGGCTAGCAACCTGTCACTATTTGAATCTCAATTCCATCATAAAGCCAAATAGCTGAACGTGGCCTATCAGTGTTTTCAAGACACACTCCGGGAAAAAGGCGTAGTTAATGTATGAATGTATGTTTGTATCTATGAATGTTTGTATGGATATATGTTTGTATGTATGTTGTAGACTAGTAAAAATACTTTTATAAAAAGAGAACCGCCTCCAATCGATATTCTCCTTCTTCTAAGTTTAACAAACACACTTCTGAAAACCGCATTAAAATCGATTTAGCGAAACGCGAGATAATCGTGGACAAACATACATACATACAAACAAACATACATACATACAGGTAACACTGAGAACGACCGTTTTTTTGAAGGCGGTCAAAAAGTTTCCTTTAAAAAATAAACCTACACGTCACGACCTCACCACAATATTTTGTATTCGAATTGCGCTTGTTTTTTTTGTCATTGTTCCAACGCTGAAAACACAGCTTTATAACTTACGATTACGACACGACACCGATACGATCACGTGAACGTCACGTGCAGTTCTCGGCATAGAGTAAGTCCACTCCATATCATTCCCGTAGATGCTAAGGAAATAAGCGCTTTTAACTACATATATATAATCACATATTTATCCCTTACGGGATAGACAGAGCCAACAGCCTTACAATCATCCTATCATTCTAATATTATAAATGTGAAAGTTTGGAAGGATGCGTGGATGTATGCTTGGGTTTCTTTAAAGCAAAATCTACTTGGCGGATTTTGATGCGACTTTACATACATACGAGTATAATGTATGTCATTTAATCACATCTATATCCCTTGTGGGTTAGACAGAGCCCACAATCTTGAAAAGACTGTAAAGACTGAGGCCACGTTGCTTCGCTCCCGTGGGAGTTTCGTGATAATCAGAACTTACTATCTCATTCCTGGTTTCTAGTACCCGTGAAGACAGTCCCATCATTCATCAAGTCATTATTGTGCCGTGTGGTTCCAGGCACCAATAAAATCAAGAATAGGACCTCTCTTTCCCATGGATGTCGTAAAAGACAACTAAGGGATAGGCTCATACTTGTGATTCCACTTTTAGGCGATCGGCTAGCAACCTCTCAATTTTATCATATCCAACAGCTGAACTAGGCCCTTCAGTCTTTTGATGACCGTTGGCTCTATCTACCCCGCAGTGAATATAGACGTGATTATATGTATGTAGACCAGAGGCTTCCCTTCAATAATAACATTTAAGTCGTACATTGTTAAAAATGGTTCTCGGCTAAATCCAAGTGCGATTTCCGCGTACATACTTGTACATATTGAAATGCTTCGGGCCAAGCCAACTTGAACATTGGTTTTACATTGTATACTCTGGCTGCTTTATTGTTTGTGCGATGTGAACAAGTAATACGGTATCACTGTGAGTTGAAACAAAAAAAAAACTGAAGAAAAAGCAATAGCAATGTGCCGTGTGGTTCCCGGCACTAATACAAATAAAGAATAGGACCACTCCATCTTTTTCCCACGGATGTCGTGAAAGGTGACTAAGGGATATGCTTATAAACAGGCTAGCGACTTGTCACTATTTGAATCTCAATTCTTTCATTAAGCCAAACAGCTGAACGAATCCTATCAGTCTTTTTAAGACTGTTGGTTCTGTCTACCCTGCAATGGATTTAGACGTGATTATATGTATGTATGTAAAAAACAATACTTGCACAATGAGACATGCACACATCTGTAAGTCTGTACTTACATTCATTTGTTTTAATCCACATTACACATTTGTAACTAGAATTAAGTTTTTGGGTACTGTAATACCATTGTTAAGGAAGAGCGTGGCTTTCTGATACAGGTGTTTCTCACTCAATAGAACGTCACAAATACTTGTTTATACTGTACCAATTTGTTAAATTAATTAAATATTTTCATTTTCAGTTTATGTTTGCCTTTTAGCAATAACGGTTCTTTATTTTGATGTGGTTTTCGTGAAGGGTCAGGTCAAGAGTACGAGTACCTATTGACCAAAAATGCGTGCAATTGATTCATAAATGTGAATGAAATAATCCTAGCCAATCTTCTTGAGATTTTGCGTATATATAATTAACAGTCCAGAATAGGACTAGAGTACTTTACTTCCCTGTAAAAACTCCAGTTTCCGTGGGATTTGCGAAAACCCTGTATTCTTTTGTAGATGGCGCTAAATTCGCGCGGGCGAAATTGCGGGTAAGAGCTAGTGTATAATATATAAGTCATGTCATAATCATATTTCTTTTATTTACATACATATATTTATACATATGGTCACGTCTATATCCCTTGCGGGGTAGACAGAGCCAACAGTCTTAAAAAGCCTGAATGGCCACGTTCAGCTATTTAGCTTAGTGATAGAATTGAGATTCAAATAGTGACAGGTTGCTTACCCATCGCCTCAAAAAGAATCCCAAGTTTGTAAGCCTATCCCTTAGTCGCCTTTAACGACACCCATGGGAAAGAGATGGAGTGGTCCTATTATTTTTTGTATTGGTGCCGGGAACCACACGGCACTCATTCTTTTATTTCAAAAACAATATACATATATTGTCAAAACGGAAATGTCCTATAAAAACATTTCTTTTTCTGAAATACCTAATACCGTTACCCTTATACCTCCCATTGTAATCAGACCACGTCAAAGGTTCACTCCCACACCGCGAATAGACAAAATAACGAATAAGCCAATAATTGTGTCTGTCAGCGAAATTCGAGTTGACTAGACAAGCTGAGATGTCAGGAAAGCTACTCGCTCGTGTGAAGCCAATGGATTACATTAGACAAGCTGATGGCATGCAATTCATAAGATACAATTGTAGCGCGATCGCCACTAAAGGGAAGATCTGCCAGGCTAGGTGTTATGCCTGGGGAACCGCGCGACAGACGATGTTGAGTCGGAGGTTGTATATATGCTCCAATCTGTGAAATCTTTGATTGCGCGATTTAGACTCTTCACTGTTATTGGCTGATCGCGTCGCGGGATTGGCTGTTACTTCCTCAAAACGATTCAATAGACGTTTATCCGATAAATGTTTTAAAAACTTTTTTAAAGACTGACTGGCCACGTTCGGCTATTAATTATACAATTGAGATTCAAATAGTGACAGGTTGCTAGCATATCGCCTGTAAGAATAATCCCAAGTTAAGCCTATCCCTTAGTCGCCTTTTACGACATATAGAATAACATGGACTCCTATTATTTTTTATATTAGTGCCGGCAACCCAACGGCACGATGTAGTTATGCAATTACTCGTATATAAATGTCAAGACTCGGTAGCTGCCACCGTTTTTTTGACGTGACAACGTCTTATAATTGCACCGGCTGCACGCACGAAAAAACATGAATCATGCGGCGTTACCTCGCTCTGAGGCGTTCCATGAAAAGCTTGAAGTGCAAGCGAGAGCGCGGAACGAGCGACAAAGAGGCACAATCGGCCTTCGCGTTCGGCAGCGTATACCTCCTTCTCTATATACATACAAATCTATTAAAAAAATGAAATTAAAATTTTCTTTCGAAAAAATGCTACCATTCCATCAGTATTTTCTTAAGACGTTGTCACGTTTAACTATCGTCAGTAAACCGACTTTGCAGACAACAGATTTTTTGCTAACTCCTTCTTCTACAGTCACTGGCGTAATGCATTGGCCGAGCGGCCGACTACTGGCCCAATGTACACATTGAATATAGGGAACAGAAGAAAATATCAACTAGGATTTTGTTTGTATCACCGATACTTATTTTATTCGATATGTCTGACGGAAAGGAAACAATGTTGCTTTTTGTTCTCTTGTAGATGATAGTACAGTGGATCACATAGAAAAGTACACATATCATCTTCGCATTATATATATTTTGAGATGGTATACTTATCGTGCCGATATTTTATGCCGTGTGGTTCCCGGCACCAATACAAAAAAGTATAGGACCACTCCATCTCGTTCCCATGGATGTCGTAAAAGGCGACTAAGGGATAGGCTTACAAACTTGGGATTCTTTTTTAGGCTATGGGCTAGCAACCTGTCACTATTTGAATCTTAATTCCATAATAAAGCCAAACAGCTGAACGTGGCCTGTCAGTCTTTTCAAGACTGTTGACTCTGTCTACCCCGCAAGGGATATAGACGTGATAATATGTATGTATGTATGTAGGAATAACAATTCGAAGTAAAATCATTTGAATGTCCCCAAACTAATGGCGGGCGACCCCGGGAAAAATGGCAACACAGGCAGAGAGATCATTAATTTCTGACGCGCCATTTCCTCTTCGGGCATACGAATTTCTTTTCGTTAGACCAGGGGCCATGATGGTGTTGAGAAAGGATAATTTGTTTACGAGGAAGACGTCCTAATAGGAACTTATAAACGTGGAGAGTGAGAGTAAATGTCATGAGGAAACCTGCGCATTCAAGCAACTGGATGTGTAACCATGATAGGAAGTAGCTTCGTGAAGAACTCACTGATTTATCATGAAGTCTGAACGTGGATTTATCCTAAAACTTTTAATATATGACGAGCTCATATAAAGACCATACCAAAATTCGATCTATCACCAACTTCTGAATCAAAACGACAGCACTACATGCGACAAATGATATATTTGGCCGCTGTACTAGAATATTGGTCTGAATACACGCGCGACTAAAATCAGCAACTTTAAGTTGCCACTTTTTGTGCCTTGTATCTCAATTAGTCTTTACGTGAACGAATAAAAGCAGGCAAAAAAAATTTTACTTACACGAACATTTTCTAAAAAATGTTTTTATATAAAATTTTAACATTGATTAATTTTTTATATAAAATACATTATTGTTTGACCTCTGATATCACAGACAAGCCTACTACTACTGCGCCACAGCGGCCATAAAAAATCATACAAACTTTCATATCTTATCTGCCCTCTCTATCTTATTTAACCACAGAATAAGGCATAGATAAAACTAATTTGGCTTCGCGGTACTCATTGAAAAAAAAATTGTAAGTTTTTACACCGAGTTCAAGCGCACAAAAAGTCGCACGTCTACCAAAATTTCCAGCCTGCTCTCGTCCAAATATTCATTACAAATGACAGACATCCATAGTTGCGTTTCAACAAATGGATACGTCTGAACTAACGTTATGTAGCATTAATATCATTCATGTATTCATATTCATGTGCCGTGTGGTTCTCGGTACCAATAAAAAAAAGAATATTACTTTATCTCTTTCCCATGGATGTCGTCAAAGGCGATTAAGGTATAGGCTTATAAACTTGGAATTCATCTTATAGGCGATAGGCTAGCAACCTGTCACTATTTGAATCACAATTCTATCATAAAGTCAAACAGCTAAACATGGCCTATTGGATTTTTCGGGATTGTTGGCTGTGTCTACCCCGCAGGGATATAGACGTGATTATTTATATGTATGTATTTCGTGGAAAGAGGTAGTCTCTGCCTACCCCTCCGGAAAGAGGCGTGATTTTATGTATGTATGTATGTATTTCGTAGTCCGTGTGTCAATTCATTTGTATAACGTGTTTTAATCGTTAATACTCACATTCCTTCGTTATGCATCAGATATAGGTACATAAAGCACATCCACAGTAATACATACATACATATATATCACGTCTACATATATCCCTTGCGGGGTAGACAGAGGTAACAGTTTTCAAAAGACTGATTAGCTACATTCACAAATTTGGCTTTATGAAATAATCGAGGTGCACGCAATCTCAAAGAATGCCTATTCAATCTCATACATACATACATACATATAATCACGTCTATATCCCTTGCGGGGTAGACAGAGCCTACAGTCTTGTAAAGACTGATAGGCCACGTTCAGCTATTTGGCTTTAAGATAGGATTGAGATTCAAATAGTGACAGGTTGCTAGCCCATCGCCTAGAAGAAGAATCCCAAGTTGATAAGCCTACCCCTTAGTCGGCTTTTACGACATCCATGGGAAAGAGATGGAGTGGTCCTATTCTTTTTTGTATTGGTGCCGGGAACCACACGGCACCAATACAAAAAAGATCAAAAAAGATCATTTAATTCAATCTCACCTTGAAAATAACCCATGTATGTATGTATGTATGGATGTATCGGGGAAGACAGATGCGGTGAGGGAATTCCAAATCACCGTCGTTCGCGTGATGAAAGATTTGGAAGAAAGGAATCATACATACATATGTACATATGGTCACGTCAATATCCCTTGCGGGGTAGACAGAGCCAACAGACTTGAAAAGACTGAATGGCCACGTTCAGCTATTTGGCTTAATGATAGAATTGAGATTCAAATAGTGACAGGTTGCTAACTATTAAGAGCGAAGAAATAATGAAAAATGTGAAAAAAAAAACAGAAAAATATTGACCCTTAAGGGAATGATGCCCACAATAACTATTCTACGCGGACGGAGTCGCGGGCACGCTAGTCTAGAATAAGCACAGTTCTATACTCATTGTTCTAATCCCACTACAGGGTAACATAAAAAATATGAGTTCATGCGCCACTGCCCAGCCAAATAATAGCGTACACGCAAGATCTGCCAGCGATATACTCTGTACAAATGGTCTAATATACTTTGATTTAGCGTGGACCCGATAACACCACTCGGATTATCGTGTGGTCTAAGTTACAAGCTGTGATTGCCGTGCATAATAGCGGGGTAAACAGAGCCACCTCGTGAAGAGTGAGCCCAAGTTCAGCTGTATGGCTTAATGATGGAATTGAGATTCAAGACTGTTGGCTCTGTCTCATATAATCACGTCTATATCCCTTGCGGGGTAGACAGAGCCAACAGTCTTGTAAAGACTGATTGGCCATGTTCAGCTATTTGGCTTTAGGATAGAATTGAAATTCAAATAGTGACGGGTTGCTAGCCCATCGCCTAAAAGAAGAATCCCAAGTTTATAAGCCTATCCCTTAGTCGCCTTTTACGACATCCGTGGGAACGAGATGGAGTGGTACTATTCTTTTTTTTATTGGTGCCGGGTACCACACGGCACTTTTTCAATTTTTTTTAATAACCTGGCCCGCTTATAACTTGGGCCACAAAAAGACAAACACGACTCATTACTCTCATTGATAGATTTTCGTTTCGTCTCTTATATGCCCGCATATGCTCTAACAATAAATACGACCCGATTGAGATATGGACCAACCCATGTTAGGTTTACTTTTTCTACGCCCATTTTGTGGATTTCTATAATAATGAGAAACAAATGTGCCGTGTGGTTCCCGGCACCTATACAAAAAAGAATAGGACCACTCCATCTCTTTCCCATGGATGTCGTAAAAGGCAACTAAGGGGTAGGCTTACAAACTTGAGATTCTTTTTTTTAGGCGATGGGCTAGCAACCTGTCACTATTTAGATCTCAATCCTATCATTAAGCCAAATAGCTGAACGTGGCCGATCAGTCTTTTCAAGACTGTTGGCTATGTCTACCCCACAAGGGATATAGACGTGACCATATGTATGTATGTATGAGAAACAACGGTATTATATTTCCAAGTTTTCCGTAAGGCTTCTGCTGGTCTAAGCGAAGTAAAACATAATAGCTGTTTATTTTTACATTTACTAATTCATGGGTGACCGAGCGGTGCTCACGTCAGAATATCCATAAAATTTGTAAAAAAATAACCAATAAAAATCGTTAAAGCGAAAATTGATGGATGTCATAAAAAGTATAAAAAATATGTGAACCATAAAGGTCGACCTATCATGAGATAATCATTATCATTTATTCCTTGAATATGGTTACAATATAGGTGTTACCTAAGTATTAAATAAATAAATAAGTATAAATAGGTCTTAAGTATAAATGCTCCTCTAACACCACAGTCATAGTAATCTCAGCTAAAATATAGTGAGCAATGTCATATAACTCCTAAAACTGAATTGTATATTAGATGTCTGCGTATGTTCTAACTGCCACAACAGTTCATTACAACACCACTTTATTGCAATATAATACTTGGATATATGTATGTATATCTGCCCGCCTAGATGAGCCACGCGAAGCGAACTCACTGCCGCAAATATGCTAGAAGTCTGAAATGTATATACATACATACATATAATCACATATATACATACAATACAAATCAATCATAATTCTATAATTAAGCCAAATAGCTGAACGTGGCCATTCAGTCTTTTCTGACTGTTGGCTCTGTCTACCCTCCAAGGGATATAGACGTGACCATATGTATGTATGCATGTATGTACACATAATCACGTCTATATCCCTTGCGGGGTAGACAGAGACAACAGTCTTGAAAAAACTGATAGAGATACATATAAAGTGACAGATTGCTAGTTTATAAGCCTATCCCTTAGTCGCCTTTAACGACATCCATGTTAAAGAGATGGAGTAGTCCTATTCTTTTTTTTTCTATTGGTGCCGGGAACCACACGGCACAAATGTATAGTAAGAACGACGAAAAATATGAAGCGGTAATAAAGTCTTGAATAATTCAAGCATCAAAACATGACGTAACATATAAACACACATACACAGTTAGGTACGCAAAACGCCGCGAAGCCTTCACGCCCTCAGATCGTAAAACGACACACTTGGCCTGCTTTTACTCAAACTACGGGGTGTGGTCCAAGTCACGAAAGTTGACCGACTAAGTTTGAAAGACCCTTAAAGAATTAGGTTAAGTTAAGCTTAAGGAATTGAAATTCAGATGGAGGCTGGAGATTAATTTTCCAATTTATTATATCCACGGCAAAAAGATAAGTAATAATATTTTAAAGCAGGGCTTGTTAACGTTACCAAATTAACACAAAAACTACTTTACGGTAAATAAAAATATTTACGAAAAGTTATGACTGATACCGTTATGGGCGTGATATCGTTACAAATTAACGTTAAGAATGACGATACCAATTAATTTTATGAATAACGTTACCAATTTACGTTATAAATATCGATACCAAAGCGTTGTTGCCTGTCCGTGCCGCGCGCGCGCCCCTTGCGTTCCTTTTAATTAACGTTAAACAGTCTTAACGATACCTCATACCGTTAATTTTACTGATAATGTTATAAGAGTATAACGGTTAATGACGCCTAAAATAAGCCTAAGCAGGCACTCTACATGTAATTTTGAATTTCAATTTATTAAATATAAGTTATCTATACTAATATTATAAAGCTGAAGAGTTTGTTTTTTTGAACGCGCTAATCTCCGGAACTACTGGTTCGGATTGAAAAATATTTTTGCGTTGAATAGGCCATTTATCGAAGAAGACTAGGCTATATATAATCACGCTGCAACTATAAGGAGCAAGGAAATAATAGAAGATAAAAAAAAACGGGGAAAATTATTCATCCTTGAGGGCTTTAATGATGCTCAAAATAACTAGGTATTCCACGGGGACGAAGCTGCAGGCACAGCTTGAAAAAACAGCTTTTTTCATTATAATTTAGTTTCAGAAATAACAGAGACTACGGTATCTGCAGCTTTTTAAAATCGCTACCGCTTATGCCTTACACCAATTTCAAGTAGAAGACACGAGCCAAGATTTCATTTAGGGCTACTTATGACCTAGTGGGTTAGAGCATTAAGCAGACTTTTATATTTTGATGTTTATAGTCAGGTGTCAGTGTTTAACAGAGCCTTGGCCTGTAAGGAAGATATTAACATTGGAAGAATTTAAGTAACAGTAAGTTATATTACTAACTCCTTATTTATCCTACATATATTATAAATTGCCGTGTAGTTCCCGGCACCATTACAAAAAAGAATAGGACCACTCCATCTCTTTCCCATGGATGTCGTAAAAGGCGACTAAGGGATAGGCTTACAAACTTGGGATTCTTTTTAAGGCGATAGGCTAGCAACCTGTCACTATTTGAATCTCAATTCTATCATTAAGCTAAATAGCTGAACGTGGCCACTCAATCTTTTCAAGGCTGTTGGCTCTGTCTACCCCGCAAGGGACATAGACGTGACCATATGTATGTATGTATGTATGTTGTGAGTAGGTAAGGCAGGATGTCAGTATGGATGTTTGTTACTCTTCCACGCAAAAACTACAGAACCGATTACGATGAAATTTGGTATAGTAGGTAGCTGAAGACCCGGAATAACATAGGCTACTTTTTATCCCGGAGATCCCGCGGGATTGATAGGGTTTCCATGCGGACGAAGTCGCGGGCGGCCTCTAGTTATTCTATATAAAAAAATAATAGTGAACTCAAATTTAAACTAAAACTACATATAGAAAAAAAAATAAAACAAAAGATGATTACAAACTAACTAAAATTAAATTTACAACTTGTGTGCCCAGAAGGTTGACAGCATTGCAATTTCATACCAATAAAATTATCACGACAGGTCATCCTATTTGGGTAAGGTTTCCCTGCAAAGGTTGCGGAGGTGAATCTGACGAACACGATCCATGATCATTGTGAAAAAAATCCCACGGACACTTCTCCAGGGAGATGAAGATGAAAATGATGTCGTAAAAGGCGACTAAGGGATAGGCTTACAAACTTGAGAATCAAATAGTGACAGGTTGCTAGCCCATTGCCTAAAAAATCCCAAGTTTGTAAACCTATCCCTTAGTCGCCTTTTACGATATCCATGGGAAAGAGATGGAGTGGTCCTATTCGTTTTTGTATTGGTGCCGGGAACCACACGGCACTTAATAATACATTTTTCGATCGTCCATCAAATTCTAACAAAAACCTAACCCTCACTTGTTTTCTCCTTTCGCCGTGAAAATATATGGAGTTATTACTTTTATACCTTATCTTGCTCTTTACACGACAAAAACGCGGGACCATAGATGTGGAACTAGCTAGACCTCGCGACAGTATGTACGTACAGTCAGCAGAGAAATAATACCCCTGTTCATAAAAAACCTAAAATAAAAGAGGTTTCTTTGTAATCACATATGAAGTAATTTAAACTTTTCAAATATAACATATATTATTATACTACCTTTTGTATTTACCGAAAATGTATGAAAAAAGATATTCTTCTTCATCATTACCTTTTCCCGCTGTTTACATAATATATTTTTTTAAATAATGTATAAATCATAAATACAGTTTTAAATATAACAATATAAACATAAATAAAAAAAACTAAAAATAATTTAATATAAATAAAATTTTCATGCTATACTTATGATTTTATAATTCTATAGGTATATTAACGTGGTGGTTTCGAGTTCGACATCATTAATGTCACAAACACAATAGCAGCCAAGAGTCTAAATCGCAATTACAAAGATTTGACGGATTGGAGCATAAATACAACATCCGACTCAACATCGTCTGTCGCATGGTTCCCCAGGCATAACACCTAGCCTGGCGGAAGATCTTCCCTTTGATAGCGGTCAAGCCGAATCATCGCTCCCGCTACAAGTCCATGAACAGTTCTATGACATTATTTTGAGCCCTCTTCTTTCAGTCGACAAGACTTTTCATCTTCAAACTGTTCGTGCTTGGAATGGACCTTCTGTAGACGAAGACCATCAGAAAAAGAATTCAGACACCGCATTTTCTTTTTCATTGTTTTCAGATGGTTGAACTTGCAGAATCTAGCTAAATCCACATCAATGTGCGTCAAAGCGTCAGAGGACGGCCATCTTGATTCAATATCAACCCATTATCCTTGTTTGCCGCCAAAACATACATAAAAGTCGAATAGTGCAAAATATGGAATGTTTTACTGTTCTCGTACTAAAATAAAATGTTTAGGTTACAGATGTGACTGTGTATATTGAACATACATATAATCACGTCTATATCCCTTACGGTGTAGTCAAAGCCAACAGTCTCGCTAATACTGAAAGGCCACGTCCAGATGTTTAGCTTAATGATAGAATTGAGATTCAAATTGTGACAGGTTGCTAGCCCATCGCCAAAACGACGAATCCCGACTTTATAAGCCTATTCCTTAGACGCCTTTTACGACATCCATGAAAAAGAGATGCAGTGGTCCTATTCTCAAAAGACGGGAACCACACGACGCTATATATTCTAAATAACTATATTCAAACCTAGGTAGGTAATTTATGAAAACTCGTAGAATATATCTCTAAATTTTGTCGAATGAATACATGAATAAACATGAGGATTTTTAAAAATAAAGCTTTAACGACCGTATCAATAACAAAATCGAGGACGTCCTAACGAAAGGTCAGGTAAAGAGTGCGTTAAGCAGACGGGCTTACAACTTATGAATGTGGATGAAGCGAAAGAATTATGCAGGGATCGTGGCAACTGGAAAGATGTATTGCCGTGTGGTTCCCGGCACCAATAGAAAAAAAATAGGACCACTCCATCTCTCTCACATGGATTTCGTAAAAGGCGACTAAGGGGTAGACTTATAAACTTGAGATTCTTCTTTCAGGCGATGGGCTAGCAACCTGTCACTAATTGACTCTCAATTCTATCGTTAAGTCAAACAGCTGAAAGTGACGTATCACTCTTTTTATGACTTTTGGCTCTGTCTACACCGCAAAAGATAAAGACGTGATTATATGTATGTAAAACTTTTTACAGTAGAAACAGTATTTTGTAGTATGATATCTTTAATAGAATGGATCGGTTCATGTTATTCTTCTGTATACATACATACCTACATATGGTCACGTCCACATCCCTTGCGGATAGACAGAGCCAACAGTCTTGAAAAGACTGAATGGCCACGTTCAGCTATTTGGCTTAATGATAGAATTGAGATTCAAATAGTGACAGGTTGCTAGCCCATCGCTTAAAAGAAGAATCTCAAGTTTATAAGCCTATCCCTTAGTCGCCTTTTACGACATCCATGGGAAAGAGATGGAGTGGTCCTATTCTTTTTTGTATTGGTGCCGGGAACCACACGGCACTTCGTTATTCTTCTGTATTTCAATATTTTACGACACTAAGGTAAATGGTGCAGTGTGTCACAGGTCGAGAGTTTTATCATAGCACTGCGCGTTTATAACCCACGTTGCAAGAGAGATGTTCGTATGACGATGTATGTGAGCGAAATAACAAACTTTACATACATAAATATAATCGTTGCGGGGTAGACTGAGCCAACAGTCTTGAAAAGACTGAATGACCACGTTCAGCTATTTGGTTTAACGATAGAATTAGTTTGTAAGCCTTTCCCTTAATCGCCTTTTACAACATCCATGGGAAAGAGATGGAGTGGTCCTATTCTATTTTGTATTGCTGCCGGGAACCACACGGCACTAAATATAGGTATTTTTTCAGCACATTACCTAAATGATTACGGAAATTGCCTTCAGCTGTACCTACCATTTCGGGAAGTTAATTTCCTCGTTCGGGATATTCTGGGGACGTTTTTTCGGGACGGTCATTTCTTGCGTGCGAGTGACCAAAAGTAATCTTAGCTGTCAATCTTGTGTGTGATTTGCCGCCGTGTGTTTTCCGGCCGTATAGAATAGCTAGCATACATATGTATGTATGTACATATTTATAATAACGTCAATATCCGTTGCGGAGTGGACGGAGCCAGGAGTGCGCCTTTTTGACCATGATCCTGTCATGTGCCGTGTGGTTCCCGGCACCAATACAAAATAGAATAGGACCACTCGATCTCTTTCCCATGGATGTCGTAAAAGGCGACTAAGGGGTAGGCTTACAAACTTGGGATTCTTTTTTAGGCGATGGGCTAGCAACCTGTCAATAGTTGAATCTCAATTCTATCGTTAAGCCAAATAGCTGAACGTGGCCATTCAGTCTTTTCAAGACTGCTTCCCCTACAGGCTCTGTCTACCCCGCAAGGGATATAGACGTGACCATATGTATGTATGTATAGAATAGGACCATACATGTAATCACGGCTTTATCCCTTACGGGGTAGACAGCCAACAGACTCGCAAAGACTGAAAGCTATGTTTAACAGCTTAGTGATGGAATTGAGATTACGCTTACAAGAGGAATCTCAAGTTTACAAGCGTATTCCTTAGTCGCCTTTTGCGACATCTATGGTGAACACAATTGGAACTAATGCAAAATTCAATATAGAAGTGTGTATTTAAAAAGTTTGTCGTAATTATTATTAAATTCAACTGAAAAATATAATTTTCTTTCTTAACATGACTGGAGGTGGAACTATACAAAGAGATAGGCATATAGACATGGGATTCCTCTTTTAGTCGATGGGCTAGCAATCTGTCACTATTTGAAAGTCAAGCCGAACGTGGCCTATCAGTCTTTTGATGACTGTTGGCTTTGGCTACCCCACAAGGGATATAAACGTGACTATCTGTATGTATGTATGTCACTTACATGCCAAAAAAATTATTAATATTTACAACAC
Organism: Amyelois transitella; assembly: GCF_032362555.1. Lineage (NCBI taxonomy): Eukaryota > Metazoa > Arthropoda > Insecta > Lepidoptera > Pyralidae > Amyelois > Amyelois transitella. The sequence continues at coordinate 5,765,080 of NC_083530.1, read as the reverse complement.
AGGGTGGATTCTTCTCTTCGTGTAATACAAATTATGAACTCATGCATCGAACTATTAGTCAGCTACTTTAACCGTTCAACTCCCGACACACTTATCCATACAAAATAAAAATCTCTATGCATAAACCATGAACGTAAAAATTCTAAATGGGAAAAATATTCAGTGTTCTGTTGAAAAATCTGTTTCGCAAAGGGCATCCGTAATACTGATAGCGTGTTTCCGGAACAGTATACTCGTACTAAGAGTTTATCTCAATGATATAATATCAAAGAGTACGACATCTATACATATAATAAATCTGTAGAAGGGTCAATTCTGTACATTGAACATATTGAAAATATAATAAATAGCAGGGGGTGTTACTGGATCGATACAAAACCCAAATATGTGATTAAAAATTTTTTGTCTGTCTGTCTGTCTGTCTGTCTGTATGTTCAGGCATCACGTGAAAACTAACGGTTCGATTTCGATGAAACTTGGTATAATTATACCTTATTATCCTGGGCATAAAATGGGATACTTTTTATCCTGGTAAATACGTAAAAAAATCTTAATTTTTCAGTTTATGCGATCTTCTCTTACTAAAACATCGAAACACGCTGCATCAGTGAGTATTGAGCTTTATATATATGTGACTAACTTTTACCCGCTAGCTCGAATTTAACACCACATATAAAAGAATACAGGTTTCTGGCAAATCCCTCGGGAACTCTGGTTTTTATCGGGACGAAAGGTACCCTATCTCCCTCTCCAGACTCTCAATTATATACACTTGAATACATACATACATATATATCAATCTATAAATGTTTCTCTGAGTTTAAACAAAACAATTAGTGAAAGTTTTAAGTAAGTCGGTTCAGTACTTTCGGAGATAAGCTTGATCATACATACAGACAGAGAGACAGACAGGCAGACAGACAGACAGACAGGCAAAAAATTCAAAAAGATTTTTTTTTCTTTCTATTATTCATTCTAAGTGTCCCTCTATTCATTTCAGTCAAAAATACTAAATGTACAGACAAAATATTTTTACTGTTTTATTATGTATAGAAGATAGATTACAAACTCATAGCTCCAAAAGTTTAACCGTCTAACAGCCGTGGTGCTGTAAAGGAACACATGCGCCATTTTAATTTTAATTGCATACAAACATACACATATGGTCACGTCTATATCCCTTGCGTGGTAGACAGAGCCAATAGTCTTCAAAAGACTGAATGGCCACTTTCAGCTATTTGAATTAATGATAGAATTGAGATTCAAATAGTGACAGGTTGCAAGCCCATCGCCTAAAAAAGAATCCCAAATTTGTAAGCCTATCCCTTAGTCGCCTTTTAAGACATCCATGGGAAAGAGATGGAGTGGTCCTATTCTTTTTTGTATTGGTGCCGGGAACCACACGGCACAAAATGTTTTTACTGTTTTATTATATGTATAGATTACAAACTCATAGCTCCAAAAGTTTAACCGTCCAACAGCCATGGTGTTATAAAGGAACACATGCGCCATTTTAATTTTAATTAAGCGAGAGTTTAGCTGTTGCCCGAAGTTGTGTTAACCCTGGCTTATTGTGGTCGTTGGAGCCCCACCTAGCTTACGATGCGGTTTTATTGTGTACACTCACGATGCGATTTCGTTCCGCGTTTGTCTTTTAAAAACGCAGTAGCAATGGTCACAGAATCACAACACAACATACATACATATAATCACGTCTATATCCCTTGCGGGATAGATAGTCTTGAAAAGGCTGATATGCCACGTTCAGCTGTTTAGCTTAACGATAGAATTGAGATTCAAATAGTGACAGGTTGCTAGCCCATCGCCTAAAAGAAGAATCCCAAGTTTATGAGCCTATTCCTAAGCGATGCGATGGCACTAATTCAATTCGATACAAATTCGCGATTACTTGCTCGACACGTTTGATCGAGTAAAACTCGCACTAACCCCTCTAACCTCTAAGGATGTCAGTCAGAGCAACATACATATATATAGTCACGTCTATATCCCTTACGGGATAGACAGAGCCAATAGTCCCGAAAAGACAGAATGGCGACGTTCAGCTGCTCGGCTTAATGATGGAATTGAGATTCAAATAGTGACAGGTTATTAGCCCATCGCCTAAAAAAAGAATCATAAGTATATAAACCTATCCCTTAGTCGCCTTTTACGACATCCATGGGAAAGAGATGGAGTGGTCCTATTCTATTTTGTATTGCCACACGGCACTCAGAGCAGTCAGAGCGAACACTGTTAAAATGACTGATAGGCCACGTTCAGCTTAATGATAGAATTGAGATTCAAATAGTGACAGGTTGCTAGCCCATTGCCTATAAGAATCCTAAATGTCCAGCAAAATTTTTTTGTCAACCCTACCTAAACCTACTTATATTATATTCGTGTCGTGTCGTGTCGTGAGTACTCGGTTTTATTTAGCTTATGGTTTTAGAGTGGCCAGTGCCCAGCTAACCGAAGAAGTTTCTCGATTGCACGGAACTGTTCATTCTACAGTCGCCATTTTGTTTTTCAACAGTGGATAATACCTATGTTTTGTGGACTTTTAATAATAGTAAGTGTACATTTTTTATTTAATGTTCTGGCTGTGTGGTTCCCGGCAATAAAAGAATAGGACCACTCCATCTCGTTCTCATGGGTGTCGTAAAAGGCTACTAAGGTGTAGGCTGATAAACTTGGGATTCATCTTTTAGGCGATGGGCTAGCAATCTGTCACTATTTGAATCTCGATTCTATCAATAAGCCAAACAGCTGAACGTGGCCTATGAGTATTTTTAAGACTGCGGGCTCTGTCTACCCCGCAAGGAATTTTGACGTGATTATATGTATGTATGTATGTTTCTATACAGAAACTTAAATAATCCACTTCCCACCCCGACCTTTCCCTCCACACTCTCCTTGTATATCTGCTTAGTCAACGTACCTTGATCAAATCATGCACGTTCTGAAAGATGAGTCATTTCAATTGAATTGATTCTTATTTTCATTGCCGTGTGGTTTCCGCACTTTAGAATAGGACCACTCCACCTTTTATCCAGGGATGTCGTAAAAGGTAACTAGGAGATGGGCTAAAAATATCCTCAGCTCGGAGAAAGAACGTTTCTCACCATGCCCTGGCCGGGATTCGAACCTTGGCTCTCCGGTGTCACAGACAAGCTCACTATCACTGAGTAACAGGGGCCGGTAATTCTTTTTATTACACCCTGTATATATAAAATTCAGATACATTCACTTTAGCTACTTACAATTTATCCACGCATAGACGGATAAACCACTTAACCTAATTAGATAGATTTTGCCGTTAGCTATATGTTTCTATTCTTTATTTCCTGGTAAGGATTTTCCTTAGTAAATGCGACCCGGTTTAAGTAAGAATTCTTATTTTATCTTATTGCATTGTGGTAAATTATTAAAGCAACCTTTTCCGTTTTTAGGGTTTCGTCATAGGATAAGATTTACAATTTACAAATAATCACGTCTATATTCCTTGCGGGATCGACGTGATTATTCACTCCATCCCTTTCCCATGGATGTCGTAAAAGGCGACTAAGGATAAGGCTTATAAACTTGGGATTCTTTTTCTAGGCGATTGGCTTAAAAACTACTAACCTGTCACTATTTGAATCTCAATTCTATCATTAAGACAAACGGCTGAACGTGTCCTCCAAGACTGTTGGGTCAGACCACCCCGCAGAAAATAAAGACGTGATTATATATATGTAAGAAGGTATTAGTTTAAGCGCTACAAGTTCCCTACGAAATAATTTTTTTTTCGGTGTTTAAAACTCTGCGATTGCAAAAACTTAAAAGATTTAAGAAGAAATCATTTTTGACTGACATTGATTACGACATTCCCGAAATGAAAATTTTTTTATCTTTCATGTAACGTTTGCTATTTACTGCTGTAAAACAATAATTTTTTGAAAAATTGATTGTGAATTCGTAAAATGACCTGATTTTATTGTGTAAGTAATCATTTCTTTTTCGTTTTTAAAGTTTTTTGAAACGTAACATGAACCCTAATACTAGATAGAAAGTGCATAGGTTTTAGTATTACAGTTCTCGCGAAGAATTTCTTGTTGTTGCAAATTTGGAGCGTAGAGAGGTAAGGTTGGCGGCTTGTGATTGGCTAATATTTTACCGCAGCCGTGTATATAGTGAACGCTATCCCCACTTTCTAAGGAAAAGAAAGCTACAGGGATGGAAACCTCTTTTTGAATCTTTCTTTATGTTTTAAAAACCATGTTGCGTTCAATATATATGAGGTGAACTAAGGGATAAATCACACAACCTGTCACTATTTGAATCTCAATTCCATCATATAATCATACAGCTGAAAGTGGCCTTTCAGTCTTTTCAAGACTGTTGCCTCTGTCTATCCCCAAAGGATATTGACGTGACTGTATATGTATGTATATAAAACGAAGCGAATATTACGCATGCATACTCCAGGTGAATAGTTAACTTATAATTAACAAAGGTCAAAAACTCACAAAAGCGCAGTACTATTTCTGTAAGTACAAGTAGGTACCTTACTTTTTGATACTGTTTTTATCAACGATCAAACATCTTTATCCAGCCTCTATGTCATAAAAGTATGAAGTACTTACTAGAGAAACACTATCATAACGTAACAACCAATCCCGCGGGAACTCCGGGCTAAAAAGTAGCCTTTAAGTATGTTATTCTGGGTCTTTAGCTACCTACATAGCAAATTGCATCGTAATCGGTTCAGTAGTTTTTGCGTGAAAGAGTAACAAACATCCATACTGACATCCTACATACTCACAAACTTTTGCATTTATAATATTAGTAGGATGGTCATTATAAGTATGACAGGTGTGATAAACGTAGGCTTTAAGTTTCACATTATTTGAATAATGGAGCGAAAGCTAAGAATGCTAAAATTGTCGGAAGTTGAAGTCTTTTCATTGCATTATATGTATTTTCTTGAAATAGCTATCCGTAAGTTTATTGAGAAGAAATGTGACGTGTATTGAAAAAAAATTAATTTTGATAAATGATAACTGGGTAAAAAATATAAACAGAAAGATATAAATTTGATTTAGAGATCTGTTGAGATTACCAGTGAGGATGTAACACAACAATCAATAGAGAAAAAGATGAATAGAAGAATGTTTCTGCTTACAGAAGACTGGTCATGACTGTCTTACACATGAGCTAAAAAATGAGGAACGAACGGAGCGAACCGAAGAAGACTAAGCACACAAAAGTGCTGTTCAAGAAGTCAGACTTGACAGTGGCCCGATCCAGTATTTTCTCTGACGCATCTCAACGCTACACCAAAAGTGCCATCCGACGAATCAAAAGAGAATTGCAACGGGACGACTATTACACTTATAAAGGAAAACTGAAAAGAGACCTCAGTCTGGAAACGGACAACTGTATCCTTCGGAGGTATTGCAAAAAGAAATTGACAAGTCTAGCTTCTTCGGCAAAAACGAAATACTCGAATTTTTATGCTGTTGATAACGAAACAGTCGAAGAATTCGAAGACTCCAGTGGTAGTGGCGATAACAAAAAAAGCGCTTTAGATAATGATAATTCTTTCAATGCCGATGTAACAATTCTTATGATGGAAAATCTTAAACACCATCTCAATGTATGGGTTGAAAAACATTTGACAGATGACAAAGATATAAAACGAAAATTCAATAACGTGCTAGATTCCATTCTGTATAGATTGTACATGGAAGATGCTAATAATTATTCGCACACAAATTATTCTCTAGAGAGAGATAATAAAATCCCACAAGGCAAAGCTGGCACCAGCTCAGGTATTTGTCAGATTTGTAAAAAGAGACGGAAGCCTAAATCTTGTCCGAAATTAAAGAAAGCCCTAAAAAGCAACTCTTACCATATTTCAAAGAAACATAATCAAAGTGGATTTTTACTACGCTTTTATTAGCTTGGGTTGTATGTATGTATGTATGTATGTATGTATGTATGTATGTAACGGAATCTTTGAGCTTAATTTTCACTGATTTCTAAACGTCTGATCAACTTGGAACTTTGCACACGTATCAAGGACCGATGACAATGCAATATTTTGATAAGAGTTTCTCATTATCCTTATTAAAACTGCCAGGATTAATAAATTCATTTTTAGATCCTTCGTATGAGAGTAAGAGAGACAGAGATAGCACCAGTGGCAGTAATCTCCATACAAGAAACCAAGAAGTTCTGACGTATAATGAGTCAAAAAGAGATGTAATATATTTCCATATAATGTTACTATTAACCTGAGGCTTCTTTATTTCATCGCATTGCTCCATTTAGAATTACCATTAGAAACCATAGTAGAATTAGTAGAATATTTTAAAACAATAAAAAATATATAAGTAATAAAACAAAAGTAATAAATGAAAATTGAACAACTAAATTTACAAAAATACAAGAATAAAGTTACTACCTACAGAACTTTGCGATATTTAATACGTATTTAACATATTAATGCAATTCTTGAATTAACATTAGGTATCTTTTGCCTATTTATAATAGCAACACTGTAATACTCGTTTGGAAAATGAGTGACAGTTTTTTATGTCAAATAAGTTTTGCAGTAAGTTTTGATTGAATTCGATTCGAACACCTGTAAACTTTCTTTCTGTTGTTTTTTACCGGTGCCTGTGTATTTACCTATTTGCACTTTGTTTTGTGCTGATAACTTGTCGTTATTTGGAGTTTGGAATCTTCCGTTGAGTCGAGCTTTGTTCTTCCGGATATTCGTGTGATTTTATCATCTGAGATTGGACTCTGACTGTGTTTACTGTGTTGTGCAGATATTTTGAGATAGGACTCCTGTAAAAAGTACCTTATTATTTGAGATAGGAGTCCCAAGTTTGTGTTTGTTTTTGTGAAAGACAGATTTTACAACAAAAGTGCCACGATGTCTTCAGATAAACTTTGTTGCGTTCCTGGTTGTAAAGGCAGTGGAGGTATGTTTGAAATATTTTTGTTCCTGTATCAATCTGCCTCTTAATCTTGTGGTTTGATTCCTGGCAAGGCCACAATCGAAAATTATTACGTTTGCTGGATAGTCAAAAATATTATTAACAGTGATTTATCACTATAAAATTCTTTTCAACTGGGTTTAACAATCATCATACATACATATAATCACGTCTATATCCCTTGCGGGGTAGACAGAGCCAACAGTCTTGTAAAGACTGATAGGCCACGTTCAGCTATTTGGCTTTAAGATAGAATTGAGATTCAAATAGTGACAGGTTGCAAGCCCATCGCCTTAAAAAGAATCATGATGATGAGAATATTATGAGATTTAATCCAATCAGGCCACATATAACTTTAAGAAAGTTAGTTGTGAAAACCTCCGGCGATGGGCGCATGGTTGCGAAAGTCTTTTCTAGTAAGATAGTTATACCAGAAGTGTTAACTTCCAAAAAATAATTGTATAAAAAAACTAAAAAACTACCCGTTTTATTGCAAATCGAACTAAAAAATAGAAAATAAATAATAGTTTAAAAAAAACTAAAAAACTACACTTTTATTGCTAATCAAACTAAAAAATAGAAAATAAAAATTAATGACAAAGGAATTCAGTAGTAGCAAGTCGAACAATCAGTTATAGTCAGTTGTAGTAGTAATTACCTCGGATTAAAATTATAACAAAATTAAATTTATAAACAAAACAATTTAAATCAGAGTAAAAAGCGTGGGGTGCATTTTACTTCATTTTCATAACTCTCTTGTCATAAATATATGCTAATAGAATGATTTTAATATTTACTACATCAGGCACCCCACGCTTTTTACTCTGATTTAAATTGTTTTGTTTATAAATTTAATTTTGTTATAATTTTAATCCGAGGTAATTACTACTACAACTGACTATAACTGATTGTTCGACTTGCTACTACTGAATTCCTTTGTCATTAATTTTTATTTTCTATTTTTTAGTTTGATTAGCAATAAAAGTGTAGTTTTTTAGTTTTTTTTAAACTATTATTATCTTCATTGAGCGTTCCTAAGATTTCTTCGGTAGGCAAAACGTTTACAATGGATGGAAGCCATCAGAAGTCGAAAAATCTCGAAATGGAAAGTACGATCACGGAAGAGCAGTTTACCATGACGCCGGATGAAGTGTTAGCTTGTTCAAAGTCTTCTATCCAAAACTGCTTATTTTTTACTACTGACAGCATTACACAAAATAATGTTCACATTCTTAAAATAATCCCTAAGTTATTTCATAAGAGTTCATCTGGCCCTAGACGTAAAACATCTACCAGAACCAAGAATAAACTTAAAAATAACTTTGAAGCTTTGCCTAGCTTGGTTAGAACTATGTACATTACCGACCCTGCAAATGTCACAAGCACTGATGCTAATTTTTTGGTTCACAGTACAAAAGAAGTTTTCACGATGACCGAACCTAAAATCTCTAAAGGTTTTGTTATGAGTGGATCCAAAAACATTAAAATCAAAATGCAAAGTCAAACAGTTGTAACTACTTTATCGGCACAAAGCAATACAACCATACTGAGAGATATTGCTGATCCTATCTCTGATAGTTTTGACAAAAAGCCTGAGAGCCAGAAGTCAATAGATGAAAAGACACCGAAAAATATCATTAAAAGTGATATCTCTATTGTAACGACGACAGTAAATAATAAAGTCTCAATTCACAAAAATCAGAAAGTTAGTAGCAATACCAAGAACTGCCTTAAATCGACAGCGCGTAACAAGTCTATAAAGCATAGTGCAAACCCAGGGAACTGTAAACGAAAAAGAAAAAACTTTCAAAAACTATATAGTAGCAGATTTTCTCGAAAACACTCTACCAGAACATTTTCCAAGACCCCTTTTGAAAAGGAATTAATGGGGTATGTCGAAAAAATAAGCCAATATTTTTTTAACAGCAATGAATGTAAGAATATAAAATTCGATGTTAATATCAACATAAGTCCTTTTATGGATATTCAAACGAACGATAAAAATACTGACAATAATGAAAATGATGGAAAAGAAACTGTAATTAAAGAAAATAAAAAGGATTCTTTACTAAATAATGAACATGGAATATGTTCTCCTCCGTCTTTATTAGTGTTTCATAATAATACAACGAAAACATTTCCAACAATTATACCTTTACTCGATGGAGCTGCTAGCAAGGCCAAATATATCTTCGAAAGTAAAAACTCTACTACAGGAAATTCAATAACGTCATGTTATAATAGTAAAATTGAACATGATACTGTTACTAGTAGAGATATTATAGAACTTAAGGAAATTGTCAAAAATATATCTCAAACAGCTGAAAATCTTGTTTATGAGCATATGAAAAGAAAATTAGAATCTTGTAAGAACAGTCTTAGTTATACAAATATTGATAGCATACAAACCGCACCCAATGAAAGTCGAACAAAAATCGAAAGTATTGTCTTGCCTACTAATTCGATAACTAACAAAGAAGAGGAATCAAAAAGTACACCAACTGCTTATTTGACGAAAGATGTATCTAAATCATCTATCGATCCAAACTTGGTAAAAGTTGTGCATAAATTACAAAATGTAATTAATCTTGAATTGACTCCAAGTTACCCTAAAATTGATGACATTATTCATGAGTCAAGCAAATCAAATATTAAAAAAAAAATATCAGTTGAGCCTAGTAATAGAAAAGTATTACCTTGTTTACCTGATCTTTCAGTTAAAGTTAAAACTGAGTCAAAAGAGGTTCAAACCTCTGCACCTAAAGTTCCAGTCACAGGATTTTCTGGTTTAAAATTAATAAAGGAACCAAAAAGAACAGATTCACCAAAGAAAAGTCTCAAGAAAAGTGCTTCTTACAATATTATAGAGAGCGAGTCTATACTAAGAGTCACAGATATGACAGTTGGAGAAGCAAATGTTGAAAGTAAAGTGAAGTCAAAATCACTCTTGAATATTGAAATGAAAAATGAAATGCCTAAAATCATAACTTTTTATTGTGACAGATGTTCCAAGAAATGCGAACTCTTATACAAAAAAGACAATTCGGGTAAAAATGTTACAATAGTAAAACACAAAACTTCTAAAATAGCATTAAAAGATGCAGAATTTTGTGGCGATTATGACAGACATGATGATGGTAATGTAGATGACATAGAAAAGGCAACACCAAGTAATGATTCTGCTAAGCCTAAATCGAGTTGCCATAGAAATGCTTTTCATTTTACTTTGGTTTTGGTTATAGCAGTAATTGTTGTAAGCATTGTTTATTTTTATGTCTTCAATGACAAATTTAAGTCATTTTTAATGTCGAAAACCACACGTAAACAAAACAACCACGCGCAAATTCCATTAAAAGAAAATAATTTTTTATCATTTCATTACACAAAACAGACAAAACCACCTGGTCTGCGTTGGTTTTCTTCTGAGCTAGGCTTTTGATATGTTTTGTCTTTTATAATATACACAAAGTTGCATATTTATTTTTTGATTTAATTTTTTTTCATATTTCTTGTCTATATGATTGATAAATCTTTTGAAATCAAGTACAAGTCTTCTTTTTCATAATATCTTATCATTCATTCTATATTTTAGTAATACAATACTTCCAAATAAGATATCGAATAATCCTTAATTATATTTTTTAAATTCCTAAATGTTTATGATGCTTTAGCTAGTCAGTCATTATTGTCTCAAAACATTCAAGGTTAGACATAATTAAGTGCGGATTAGGTATGATATGATTTTTTATAAGTATTGGCTCTATACCTTTTGGCCACTTCGTACCTCGGGAATAAGTAAAAATACAGATGAATAGAAGAAAATTTCTGCTTACAGAAGACTGGGCATGACTATTTGAAACAAAGCTAGAAAATGACCAAAGAAAAGAGAGCACAGAAGATTAATAGACGCATAAACTTACTGTTCAAGAAGTCTAATTTAACAGTCGGCCAATCTAGCATTTTGTCAGACGCTTCTCAACGATACACCAAAAATATCATCAGAAGTATAAAAGAAGACGTCAACCAGTACAATCAACATTATCACATTGATAAAGGAAAAGAGAAAAGGGACTTCAGCCTCGAAACCGATCACTGTATTCTACGCAGATGTTGTAAACGAAAATTGACAAGTCTTACTTCTTCGGCAACATCTAAATACACGACGTTAACTGGTATTAATAGAATACCAGTTGAAAAATCAGAAATACCGTCTAGCGAAATCAGCAAAAGTGAGACTTTTATTAAAAATAATGACAAAGGAAGTCCTATTCATATTGATGCCACTTTATTACTATTGGAAAATCTTAGAAATCTTCTAAACATTTGCACTAAATCGCATTTGGTCGACGGCAACAAGAGGTTTAATAAAATTATTGATTCTATACAAAATAAATTGTATTTAGATGAAAACAAGGATTCTTCGTGCGTGAGTGTTTCAGGAAAAGAAAGTAGAGACTTAGAATTAAAAGGTGATCAAACCAGTACTACATGTTCGGGTATTTGCCCAGTCTGTCAAAAGAAACGAAGATATGTGTCCTCTACACAATTTAAGAGGATACACAAACGGTACTCATGCCACAATCCAAAGAAACGACGTAATCCAATTAAAGTCATATCCACTTTGAGTGTCCCAAGGAATTTGTGGAAAGCTGGCAAAACTGATGTCAATGATCTTACTTTAAGAAAATTGCAAATGTTGAACGAGACATCTGCAGACTCTGAAGATGTGACCATGAAGCCGAACGAAATTTTGTTTGATGCAAAATCTAACGAACCGCAATGCTATGATCCATCTCGAAACCACAGTGTCACAAAAAATAATGTTAATATGGTTACACTGTTTCCTAAGTTATTTTACAAAAGTTCCGCTCACACTAGAGAGTTTGATGAATTACCTAGCCTAGTCAGAACAATGTATATTGGTAATCCAGAAAACAGGGCAAATACGGAAGCAAATTTTATAATTGAAAGTAAAAAAGAAGTATTTACTTTGACAGACTCTACACCCTTTCACAAAACAAGACCTGTTACCATATTGACTACACAAAGTATCAGAACAACATTAGAAAAGAAAGCAAGCTCACATGCCATGGTCTCTAAAAATGATCACACACGCATTCAAAAATCGATTGGAAAACATTCACCAAATACACTTAAAAATAAAGTTCCTGTCGTTGCTACACTTTTACATTCTAACGATTTTGTAGTTTCAAAAAATATTATTACTAGCTCAACATCCGATAAGCAAAATCCAAGACGTGTTACCATTAAGCTTAATTCAAACCGATATAGAAATAAAAGGAAAAGACGACGTAAAAAGTATATTTATAACATGAGCAAGAAACAATTTTCTCGATGGCATTCTAGTGATAAAAAAATTAAAAACTCTTCTCATATAGACTTTGTAGGATGCTTAGAAAATACAATAAAATATTTTTTTGAACACAGTAGAAGTAAAAATATACAATTTGATGTTAATGTTAATTTGTACCCTTTTACGGATGACGACAATAAGAAAAGATTATTAAGTATAAATAAAGATAATACGATTTCTAAAGACCTCTTTATTGAAAATGTCAAATCTAATAATGAGAAAATTGAACAATATGCTAATAAGATTCCTTCAATTGACAAGGTTGAAAATAAGGCGAATTGTTCTCCAAAATGTGCAAATAGTAATAAAATTCATTCGGATAGTAACATGAAGTTAGGAAATAACTACATAACATCGCGAGATATTTTAGAACTCAAAACAATGGTTAAAAATATATCACAAATTACCGAGAAGTTATACCATCAGCATTTACAAAGTAAAGTAGGTTCTTTCAAAGACAGTCGAAGCTATACTATAACCAAAAGCAAATCACTAGCTATACCTAAAAATATAAGTAATAATACTAATATGCTAGCCAACCCAAGTTATGCCATCAAAGATAAATTAAATACCAATTTTGTTCAAAATAATACTGTTTCTGACAAAATATTAGTTCCTAGTTCTGGAGAAGTCGTAAAACAGTCTTTAGCTGATGAAAGTTGTACGAAAATTAATGAAACATATAAAGTAAGACAAACACCAAGTTATACAAAAACAACTATTCCAATTACGCCTCCTTGTAAAGATATTTCATCAAAACCAAAACTAATTCAAACACAGTCTAAAGGAGTGCAAATCACAACTACAGCTTTTGATAAAATTGGTAATATTTCTAGCTTAAAACATAACAAAGAACCTATAAAGACAGATGAAAATCAAAAGATAAGCAAAAGTGATTCGTATGTTATTATAGAAAGTGAATCAGTACTTAAAGTTACAGATATGACAATGGCCATGTCCAATGCGCAGAAGGAAGTAAACTCGCAAATGCTTAAACTGATCTCACATTTGGATTTAGATACGGACACTCAAAACCTTAAAGTAATTGCCATTTGTGACAATTGTTCGAAAGAAATAAAATATAATATTGATACTGAGAAAAATAAAAAGCCTAATGATAATTTAACAAAGCCAGAGTTTAGAGACACCGGGTTTTCTGCAGATCAAATAGCACTTTACTTGGAATTTGGAGATGATTATGTCGCTAGAGGTTTTCATCATATAAAAGGATACGATATTGAATTCTCAAAGCCCATTGGATGTAAAATTACGTGTTTACCAAGTTGCTGCAAATTCTTTTTGTATCTCTTCATGTTTTTAATCGTAGTAGGTGGTATAGGAGCCGTCGTTTGGTTCGTCGTATTAGGAAATTGATTATATATTAAAATTAATTGAGGCAACACTGATATTGTAGAGAGTTTTAATTTTTTTGGAAACAAACTTATATAACATTCAACTTTTATATTCTTAAATACAATTTATATGTTTTTATATAATTTTCTAGCATAATGAAACTAGGTCCCATTTACGTGTTTAGCAATACAAGTAGGTATACACAATTTCAATCTAATTATCTAAACACCCCTAAACCCTTCTTCTTAATGAACTTGGGACCGAAAAGACATTGTTTATATGTATGATGTATGTTTGTTAGTAAAGTGATTACGATACGCGATCAAATTCGATGTAATTTAAGATGTAAGTACTATTATAACATTTTTAAGTTGATGGGGCAACAAATTCACTTAAGTCGTTTTGAGATTTCACAAATTTGTAAAAATTGAACGCGTTCATGAGATCTATGTTCGCGGCGAAGAATTTGTAAAATTTTGCAAACACGGAATTAGTACACCATGTCAATAAAAGTATTATTCCCGTGGGATTTGCGATAAACGATAATATACATACATATAGTCACGTCTATATTCCTTGCGGAGTAGACGAAGCCAACAGTCTAAAAAAGACTGACTGACGGCGCATACAGCTGTATAACTTATTGATGGAATTGAAATTAAGTGGTAATGATAATATACTCATTAATTAGTATAATTTGTAAGTATTAGTCTATTCCCAAGAAGCCAAAAAACTATACTCACTTAACTCGGAGGCGATATCAAGGCTGTGTTATGAATGATCCCAAAGCTGATGATGATACAGGTAACGTAACTGCTATTCAGAATATTAAAATACTGACGAGGTCGTAGGTCGCTTCGTGTAGAAATCTGTCTAGTGCACGTCTATGTATGTATGTATGTATGAATACAAAAAGGCCCTTCGATTCTGCTTTAAAGTGAATCAGTCATTAACCGAACATATGTTTGCTCTGTGAAAAAAGATTATAAATAGTAGGTAACTATACAAGGGGAATACCTAGATGATCGCACTTGGAATTACACTTGTCCCTCCAGAAAAAACAATTGGTTGGTGTCGTATTCGCTTATTTTATTTCTAGACCCATCACATATAACTCTACTGTTATCTCAACAATAAACAATTGTTGTTTCTTTATTTACAGAAAATTATTTGTTTGGCGAATCTATAATGGACACACAGAAACCTACACCGAAAAGACTGAAGTCTGCAACAAGGTATCCCAAAAAAAAATCCGCATATGTTATTGCATTTGCGCTACATGATACTTATAATGACTTGGCGACCGCACAGCAGATGATCTGTAACAGAAAAAGCTCCAAAGATAGCGACAGTTTTAGTTCTATAGGCCTTGACGCAAATACCAGTAATAATAAATCCAACGATTTCTTAAATCAAGAACAAAATCCCGACAGTATTACAGATATAAATGTTCCTAAGGTAAATGACAACGTTTTTGTTGCCGATATACATTTAGAGATTGATAAATATCAAAAAGGAGACGTGACTGGTGACACGCTCGATCAACCACAAGTCATATACAGTGCTCCATTTAAAAGACGTAAAAGTAAAAAACAGAGAAATAACCCTAAATTGAAGAAAATGTCAAATAACAAAGGCGTACTAGATATTAGAAACATCAATTTCAAAGGAAGATGTAACAAATCTATTGCTGCAAAGAAATTACGCAATTTTTACAGTAAAGCCAGATTTAATTCTACGGCAGATAACTTAAAATTTTGTACGAATTCTACAATCAATGTTGTGTCCAGATCGAGAATACTTAAAAAAGTTTTGGCAAAAGAAAACTTACTAGACACTGATTCATTGGGTGACGGAACAGACTTTGATCAAAATGACTCGATAAGATCATCTGTTTTAACTGTTAGAGAGTACAATAGTGGTAGTCAAAACTCATTAGTTCGTAACAATAGTATGAATTTGTCAGACGATGAAAATAACCAAGAGTACAAAAGTGACCCTATTATCATTGATTCAACTATAACCCTATCCACGGATAACAGTCACGTCTATGCTACAGATGTTTTAAATCTTTCTGTTTCCGTTTCTTACAATTCAAGTAAAAATGAAAATGTTACAAATAGCATAAGTGAGGAGAGAATATCATGCGATCAGTTGACCAGTACAATGCCAATGAAGACAGAAGGCCAATCTTCTGGTACATTGATATCAACTGTCGGTAGCAGAATGTCAAATGGCGAAAATAACGACAGTTATGTCACACTTATTGGATCTGATCACGGACGAAATCAATACCCAGAGAATGATAGTGACCTTTATTTGTGTGCGGAGTCTAGTTCAACGGGCAACACAATGTTTATTCCAGATCTTGCCTCACAAAATACTGTAGAAATTATAAATAATCCAACTTTTCGTGTCATGCCTCAGGAAAAGACAATAAGCCAAAAACAAGCTCTACTGGATTCTGTAATTAATTTGGGTAAGTACTCAGACTTTGCAGAATCAAACAGCGCCCAAAATGTAAACGAAATTAATGGTGACTGTAATGAAAACAATGGTATTAACAATAACTTGAATTTTAAACACACTGGTGATCACGAATGTCCAAGTGAGAAAAAAAGTCTGACAGGTATTTTTTCGGAACCACCACTTTATACAAGCGAAAATACTGTCCAAATACAGAGAAATATTAATTTCCCCAGTGAAGATCTTATAAAAAATATTCTCAAAGACAGGGAGAGCTTGCGAAAAAAATCACGTTCTGATGAGATAAGTGTCCACCCTAGGACTATTTCAGAATTATGGGAAAGGATTGTTGTGATACTAGATCTCACTGTCAAAAGACTTGAGGATAATTTAGCAGAAAAGATCGTAACAGAATTGATGAAAACTGGGCCTGCAGTTTCAAAACTCGCCCGTCCTATACCAGATACGCAATTAGTTGAAAATAATTTATCTGCCAAACCTGTAACATTAAACAATGAAGAAATAAATTTACCTACTGATGAATCTGCACAATGTGATTTGGTAAAAAATCAAATGATCGATAATATATTACTGAAATTAAGTATTCAGAATACAAAACGGACCTTCGTTCCCAGCACGAGTAAAATACCTCTTAAAATAAAGAAGCCTAAGGTTGTAAACGATTTTCTTGAGGTATTGAAGCCACCGACTGTAGACGTTGATGTTGAGAAAGGTGATACTGTGACTTTATCAACAGAATTTGCACCTGTTGAAGAAACAGTTGAAAATAGCAGAGTAGAACGTCTGGTATCACTGTTAAATGTGCCTGTCGCTTTTGTCAGAGAAAATTTCGTAGTCATCGGTAGTGTTACAAATTTTGTTGTGGTGATGCTGTGTCTTTATGCGATATTTTTGGTGATAATGAAGCCATAGTGATGTAATTATCTCGTGAAATAATGTAAGTCCCGTTGCAAAGAAATAAAAATGCCATATTTGGAAATATTACATTTGAATTTATTTTTATGTCTTAAGCAAACAAGTTTGTATTGTAGAAAGGTTTTGTATATCAGGACTGCAATGAACTAAAAACAAACAAGTTCACTTCATTTAAATACTATTAAATTTAAATCTCCCAAATCGTTGACGTTCAGGCAATACAGGACATTTTCAGGTATGTCTTAAATCCAGACGATAATTTTATCAACAAATTGAAGGTTATGTAACTACATGAAGAGGTAAATACAGATATAGTTTGTATTAGAATTAAAATTAACTCAGGTTTCTTTAAAATTAACTCAGCCTGCTTTGCACGGGTAACATTTATGCAATTTAATACTTCATCTTGAATCACTCTTTCTATTTAAAGAACTTCATCAAAATCCGTTGTGTAGTTTTAAAGATCTAAGCATACATACTGACATAGGGACAGACGCGGGAAGCGACTGCTTTATACTATATAGTGGTAGTGATTTGTCACTTCGCCGTTAAGCAAAGAATAACAATATAAAGGTTACTTTAAATAAATAAATAGTATAAATTACAAATTTTACAAATCAATTTTGTTCAGCCAACACAAGGTGCCCAGACTTGTCCAGAGTGAAAACGGGCCGAAGTCTTCTGTTCCTGAAAGTTAATTGGTTAAATATTATCTATCATTAGATTAACAAACATACAATAAAATGGAAAGGTGAGTATGTAAATAATAGAGGCCGCCCGTAACTACATCCGCGTGGAATCAATCCCGCGGGAACTCCGGGATAAAAAGTAACCTATATGTTATTCTGGGTCTTCAGCTACCTACATACCAAATTTCATCGTAATCGTTTCAGTAGTTTTTGCGTGAAAGAGTTACAAACATCCATACTGCCATACTCACAATCTTTTTAGGCGTATTAGTAGGCTAAAGGGGCGAATCTCGTTTTTTGTACCTTTCTTAGCTAAAGATAAGAAATATCAAGTCCTTGTCCCTTACAGGGCGAGATAGGGTCAGGAAAAGACTGAAAGATCAAGCTTAGATTGATTTGATTTGCTTACCCATCGCCTATTATTTGTCTTATCTTTGATCGGCTTTTACAATCTACACCAGATTTGCCTGGATTGGGTGAGTCAGGTTTTTAACCAAGCAACCGTAATCTGACCTCCGCAACCTTTGCAGGTAACCTAACCCGTATTGGATCGATCATGGTTACACATTCAGTTGCCTGAATGTGCAGGTTTCCTCGCGATGTTTTATTTCACCGTAAAAGCATCGGTTATAGGTCTTTTCTCCGCTTTGGTGAAAACCGGTTCCAAAACGTTGCCAGCTCCTGACTTTTGGTGCTCTCTGACAGAAGGTCATCAAATGGGTTTTGCAATCAATTTAATCATTGGTACGTTCCTAAATCGTCGTATGCCGTGTGGTTCCCGGCACCAATACAACAAAGGATAGGACCACTCCATATCTATCCCATGGATGTCGTAAAAGGCGACTGAGGGATAGGCTTACAAACTTGGGATTCTTTTTTTAGGCGATGAGCTAGGAACCTGTCACTATTTGAATCTCAATTCTATCATTAAGTCAAATAGCTGAACGTGGCCTATCAGTCTTGTCAAGACTGTTGGCTCTGTCTAACACACGAAGTATATACATGTGACCATATACATATGTATGTTCCTAAATTGATTGCAGAAAACCCTTTGATGTTTTAATTCCGGACAGTATGTCCAGTTGCGAATATGTCCACTTGCTATGGAGGGCATACTCGTGTGATTGCGTATTTATGATCCATTGTCTGACGTCTGACACAGATGAATTTTAATTTCCTTATTCAGTTCGACCTATTTTATATTGCAAACGCAATTTCTAGAGTATACTATTGTGTTGATAAAGTGCCGTGTGGTTCCCGGCACCAATACAAAAAAGTAAAGGACCACACCATCTCTTTCCCATGGATGTCGTAAAAGGCAATTGAGGGATAGGCTTACAAACTTGGGATTCTTCTTTTAGGCGATGGGCTAGCAACCTGTCACTATTTGAATCTCAATTCTATCATTAAGCCAAATAGCTGAACGTGGCCATTCAATATTTTCAAGACTGTTGGCTCTGTCTACCCCGCAAGGGATATAGACGTGACCGTATGTATGTATGTACTAAATTAACGAGCTTGCGTGAAGGGACTGTGGATCAAGTAGAAAAATGAAGTCTTCTAACAGGGAATTAATTGGATGTGAAACCATATTGCGATATGACTTAGGTTCCCCTGCAAAGATTCAGGTCAGATGTTGAGTCAGGTCGATTCGTGTAAAAACCTGACTTGCACACTAAGGTCAGGACTTTGACTCCTAAAACAACCATTCCATCTATTTTATTTGTAGTGATTGTAAGGATAGAAATTTCCCATGGATATCGTAAACGATAACTAAAGGATAAGCTTATAAATTTGGAATTCCTTTTGTACACGTTGGCCTGACACTTTCGGTCTTTTGACTTTTGACAGTTTTTTTACATACATACTATAATCACGTCTATATCCTTTGCGGGGTAGACAGAGCCAACAGTCTTTTCAAGACTGATAGTCCACGTTCAGCTATTTCGCTTTATGATGGAATTCATTTGAATTTCAGTTTTTTCACTGTGGGCTCTAATCCACCCCGCAAGGGATATAGACGTGACTGGATGCATGCAGTAAGTACTCTTTGTCTCACCTTAGTTTGGCGCTCTTTCTCCTTCCACCTGGGTTCGCCACAGCGGTTGCTTCAGCTACCACGGGGCCGTCCGCCGTTGTGGCCTGACAAAACAAAATTAATTTTATATCCCTTGCGGGGTAGACAGAGCCAACAGTCTTGAAAAGACTGAATGGCCACGTTCAGCTATTTGGCTTAATGATAGAATTGAGATTCAAATAGTGACAGGTTGCTAGCCCATCGCCTAAAAAAAATAATCCCAAGTTTCTAAGCCTACCTATCCCTTAGTTTTCTTTTACGACATCCGTGGGAAAGAAATGGAGAGGTCCTATTCTTTTTTTGTATTGGTGCTGGGAACCACAAGGCAATGGATGAATGAAAAAAAGCAATCCGACAATGAGTAAACAATGAGATAAAATATAAGCTACTTTATAAGTTTTAAGAGTTATGAATGTGGATGAAGCGAAGGAAGTATGCAGAGATCGTGGCAAGTGGAAAGAGGTAGTCTCTGCCTCCCCCTCCGGGAAAGAGGCGTGATTTTATGTATGTAGATATGTATGTAAGTAAGGATTTTTAATGGTGTATAAAAGTTAAAATTAAGTCTTCAAAACTTCATTACCTCAAATGAGGCTTCCGTAGTAGTTTGATACCCCGGGTTTGCCTGCGCTCTCGGGAGTGGCACTCCGTACTGCACACGTGGTTGAGTTCTAGAAGAAACATAACAGAATAGAATAGAAATAAAGAAGAATAGTTTTATTTTCAAAATTGGATACAAGGTATCACTCATTGACGTCACATCACTAATCTAATTATAACTACTACCGCTTCCGAAGCGCATGTGTAGAAGAAGCGGCGCAACAAACTACACTGCAGCATTTTCATCGGACGTCAATTTACAAATGTAGATCTCTTAAATCTAAATCGTGGACGAATGCACGCACATTGACTACATTAAAAAACATGAATGAATGTAGAACTAACTAACTAACAAGTTATTGAAATCAGGAGTTTGTAAGTAAGTAAGTAAAATATTTTACCACATATGATCACGTCTTTATCCCTAATCGAGTAGACAGAGCCTTTCAGTCTCACGAAGACTGAAAGACCACGTTCAAATGTACGGCTTAAAGATTGAATTGAGATTAAAAAAGCGATAACTTGCCAGCCCATCGCTTAAACGACCTGTTAGTTATCCTTATTTGCCTTTCCCTTAGTCGCTTTAACGACATCCATGGGAAAGAGATGGATTGGTCATAGTCTTAAGTACCGGGAACCACACAGCACTTGAATCCTGTTAGTTATCCTTATTAGCCTTTTCTTTAGTCGCTTTTACGACATCCATGGAAAAGAGATGGAGCGGGCATAAAGTGCTGGGAATAACACAGCACTTCGATTTACAAAATACATTTACAAATAACCACGTAACATTGAAAGTCACGAATAAATTAATGCTAATTACATGACAAGGACGAGCATTACCATAGCATCGCTTGCGAAAGGATCCAGGTTCGATTCATATTCATTAGGAGCATAAATAAATACATTTTCCTCAAGATCCCGATCATTTTGCGAGGTTCCCAAAATATTAATGTGATTTTCAATCGTTAACAATTCTTTAACATACCTACATACATATGTCTATATCGCTTGCGGGGTAGACAGAGCCAACTGTCTTGAAAAGACTAAATGGCCACGTTCAACTATTTGGCCTAATGATAGAATTGAGATTTCAAATAGTGACAGGTTGCTAACCCATCGCCTAAAAGAAGAATCCCAAGTTTGTAAGCCTATCCCTTAGTCGCCTTTTACGACATCCATGGGAAAGAGATGGAGAGGTCCTATTCTTTTTTGAACCACACGGCACAATTCTTTAAAAAGCCAATAAATTGGGAATCCTTCTGGAATATTAGCTAGAAACATCACTATTTGAATCTCAATTCCATCATTGAGCCATAATACAGCTGAAAGTGGCCTGTCTGCCCTGCATGGGATATTAACAGACTATAACATATATTCATGTATGTCACCAAATCTGATGATCAAGTCAAAAGGTACCCTGATAAATGTAGATGAGAGGATAAACATTATACAGGGATGGCTAATGTATATTTGTAGTAATAATCTGCCAATGCAATGAAAGGAACTCTTTATATTGTATGTAAGTTATGGGAAGAAAAAACGAAAATCAAAATACCAAAACAATAATAGTGTATAACAAAATTTCTCGTTGATTGCTCCAACATTTATCTAATACATACATACATACATATAGTCACGTCTATAGCCCTTGCGGGGCAAACAGAGCCAACAGTTTTAAAAAGACTGAAATGCCACGTTCAGCTGTTGGCTTGATGATAGAATTGAGATTCAAATAGTGAGAGGTCGCTAGCCCATCGCCTAAAAAATAATCCCAAGTTTATAATCATATTATTAATCTAATAATATGATTCAAATATTCTTTAAGCCTAAAAATCTATCAAATATTTACGGATTTCACGGCTACGAATGCCTGAAGTGAAAATTCTTGAAATTTCTTCGGATTAATTGAGATAATCGCAGATAAGCATAGAATCGCAGATTTTATGTATGTAAGCATAGAATGGGTATTAGCTGTAAAAGAATGATTCGTTAATTAACCAAAAGAAAAGGCCTACAAATTATTGTATTCCATCATGAAGTCATCCAGATAAACGTCGCCTTTAAGTTTTACTACTGCCTCTATTTGCAGACGTGAATACGTAAATGTGAAAATTTACCTTGTTCCAAACGCCGTCGCCACCGCTGTAGCAGTAGCTTGGTTTCCATCATCAGCCTCTTCTTTTTCTTCTTGTTCGACCCCGTTGCCTTGTTGGTTTAAATCCAGTCCACTTTGAAGGAACCCGTCTTGTGCCTGCTGCTGTTGGCCAAACTCTGCTCGCTGTAATTGTGGTTGAAATCCGTTCTGATATTGAAGTAAATCTTGATTGGGGTAGAACTGAGTTTGAGGATATACATTCTGTTGACCTTGAATAAGCTGTGGCTGAGGGTATTGGGGTTGATAGGACGGCTGTGGCTGGTAAGCCGGCTGGGGTTGATAAGCTGGTTGAGGTTGGTAAACAAATTGCGGCTGATTCTGGGCATCTTTTTCTTCAACCTGTTCCGTATCGGACGAAGGTTGAGGATAGTAAGGAGCTTGATTAACAGCTTGAGGCTGGAAGACTACAGGCTGTGCTTGGATTTGAGGGAAAGCTTGCACTTGAGAAACTTGGGGTTGAATCAAAGGCTGATATTGATTCACTGGTGCAATGAACGGTTGCTGATTCAAAGGCTGAACTGGAGCTGCGTATTCTTGCTGATTTCTAGCTATAAACGCTGGATCTGGATATACAGCTTGCTGTTGTTGTTCGAAAGCTTGTCTTTGAGCTAACACTGAAGGCAAAGCAGCAAAATGAGTTTGAGCATCATAACCTGCCACTTGTTTCTCAGAAGATTGAGGTTGAACTATCAATGGCGCTCTTAACTGACTAATTTGGAATGGTACAAACTGGGGTTGTAATTGCAACTGAGCTAGTGAACTCAAGTAAAATTCACCAGGATATTCTTGCAAATTCTGTTTTGATACTTCTACTGTTACTTTTGCATTCTTTGAGTCATCATCAAGAGTTTCTCCTTCGTTTAAGTCGATAGTTTCTGTTGTTGAAGTGATTGTTCTATCTTCATCAGATCTTTGGGTTGTAGAAGTTTCGGGCCGAGGTGTAGTCCGTCCAAATTGTCTGGGAGCTACTGGGTTAGGCCTGTCATTGTTGGCTTGAGCTTCCAATTGTCTTTGCCTTTCGTATTCTCTATATTTCTCCTGTTGTTGTTGATACTAAAAAAAGAAAAGGGATGAGCGTCAGAGTGCAGTATTTCTTTTTTAATACGGCAAATAAACGTGAAAATAAAAAAATTGTGTAATACAATATATGTAATCTTTTGTACAAAGTTTGAAATTCCCGAAGCAGATTGATGTTTGGCAAACAGCCGACTGTTAGGGCTTTGCCAAACCTTTTTAAAACACGTTTATTTCTACTGACAACATCATCACATGATTTATAAGTAGCTGTTGAGAATGCAATCAGAAATTCGTGATGGAAAGATAAATAAAAAGCAAAACAAGTTTAAGCACTTGGCATAAAAAGTCGTCTAAATCATCGCAAATCATTTGTATCTAGATCATCACTAAAGCAGGAATAACTAAGATCTTGACACAGCACAGAGAAACAATTTGAATACACTTAAAGATGTTCAACCTGTTGTTGCCTGTAACTATCATCCAAATTCTTCAGATCCCTCTGCAGAGCTGGTCCCACATACTGCTGTCCATTGATTGGAGACGGCTGGAAGATGGGCAGTTGCTCCTGGGTGGGCAAACCCTGGACGGAGACGTCGTCCTCTTCAGGTGGGCCGTACGCATTGTCGGGGGTTGAGGGCCTGCGAGGGTCCACGGGTGGGAGGTACTGCTGTTGCTGGGTGTTCTGAAAGAAAATCGAATATTTTATTGCCCGTTAGAAAAGTATATCGATTATTGATCCCATTCATGAAAGAATTTACTCTATCTCAGTCATTTTTATCATTCCCAGAGCGTCGGTGGTCGAATTGGTAAGATGCCTGTTTAAAATGCGAGTGGCACAAAAAGGCATAGGTTCGAATCCCACCATGGCCAATGACTATTTTCTAAGTTATATACATTAGTTTTAATAGTTACCGATGCTCTTAGGGTGAGGGAAAATATCGTGGGAAAACCTGCACATAGGCAAATTGATGTGTAACCATGATCGATCCAATACGGTTTAGGTTCCCCTGCAATGGTTGCGACAAGAAAACCTGAGTCACCCAATCCAGGATCCATGGTCAAAGGCTTACCCCGGGCTACTCTCCAGTATGGTGAGGATGCAACCAGGACTATAGGAAGAAGAAGAGTCTATGGTCACAGAACTCGACGGCCACATTCAGTTGGATGGCTTATAGATGGAATTGAGAACCAGATAGTGGTAAGTTGCTAGCAAATCGCCAAAAAGAAGAATGACGTTCCCGAGTTTGTTTCTGTGGCAGATCTGCTGGGTACCCGCTTGGATACACCCTAACCCCTCACGGAGTAGTCAGAGACAATAGTCACTATATAGACGCGAAAGCCATCCTTATCTAGATGACCTTATTATGGATTTAGATTAGTAACAGGTAGCTAGCCCATCGCCTAAAAGAAGAATGACGTTCCCGAGTTTGTATCTGTGGCAGATCTGCTGGGTACCCGCTTACACCCTCATCCCTAACGGAGTAGACAGAGACAATAGTCACTATATAGACGCGAAAGCCATCCTTATCTAGATGACCTTACAATGGATTTAGATTAGTAACAGGTAGCTAGCCCGTCGCCTAAAAGAAGAATGAACCTACCTGAGTTTGTTTCTGAGGTAACTCAAAAGCAGGTCCGCTAGGTCGGAACCCACTCGGGGGGTAAGGCGCCTCCGCCACCACGCCCAAGATCAGGGGAAGAACAGCTATCAAAACCTGCAAATGGACAGAATATTTAATCAATTCAAAAATTAACATATAATCACGTTTCTATCCTATACGGAGTAAACAGAGCCAACAGTCTTGAAAAGACTGGTTTCCTACATCACAGAACTATTTGTGACAATGTCTGAAAATCAGTATATTAATCTAGAATAGTTACCACCCGCAACGAATCTCCAATATACTGAATCCAAAAGGTTTATTAATGCTAACGTGTAACCATTATCCAAATTTGTCGGGTTTCTCTTATTATTTCTAAAGCCCGCTCCACATTCCCGCGAGATTCTCGCGGGAAAACTACGAGAAGCGTGAGTGTGGATCAGGTTCACACATTCTTCTCGCCTTCTCGTCGTGATGTCCCGTTTTTGGCGGTTTTCTGGCACGAGACAATGGCGCGAGTACAGATTTGCATTATGCATGTGGTAGTCATCATGATTTGAAAAGGATTAATATGTATGTAATCTTCACTAAGTATATTGATTTTTATATATTTTGTGTATTGTTATTTCCGATACCGATGTTTATTGTTATATGTAAAGATATTAAGTATACTAGATATTAGTCCTTTTTTTCCTTTAGTCGCTCCTTACGACATCACATTTGCCGAATACCCACTGGAATTTTTTTGTAAATCCATTGGACAGATCTTCACTAAATCCACAGGTCACACACAAAACACGAAACATCACATGAGCGGGATAGACAGAGCCTCTTTAAAAACAAGACTAAGGCAACGTTCAGATGGATGGCGTAATGATGGAATTGAGATTACAGATAGTGACAAGTTTCTAAAAATGGAATCACAAAACAATAACACAAAAAACGTGTAATCACCTTCATTTTCGAACACTTTCGTTTGTACGTCTGCGCGTGCGCCGGGGTTTTATAGACAATTGTACGTATATTTATCATTCAAGACGCATGCAAAATCGACCTTACCAATGACGTAAAATCAAGCGACTATAGATGTATAGCCGAGCTAGATTTTCAAAATATAAAATTTGTCTGCCAAAGTTTTGACAGTTGATTTTTTAAAAAGTGAAAGGGTGAAGAAAGAAAACGCGAAATCAGCGCACTCCTTCTTTCGATTCAGCAAGGATTACAGGAAAGTTAAGCCATGAATTGATGGTGGTAAAAGGTAGGTACAATATAAATTCTCTTTTGCACAGAACTCTTTGCTATTGGACAACTCCCAAGGAATATAATACATTCTTTAAGTACTAATGAATAAAATAATACGTATCTTGATCAAATTAAGGACGTCCTGGTAAAGGGTCAGGTCAAGAGTACCCGAAACCGCCGAGCTTGCATGAAGAGAGTTATGAATGTGGATGAAGCGAAGGACGTGTGCAGAGATCGTGGCAAGTGAAAAGAGGCAATCTCTGCCTACCCCTCCGGGAAAGAAGCGTGATTTTATGTATGTATATATGTAATGAATGAAACCACATATGGTAAACCAAGCTCTAAAATTGTGTAGTTTAAAATGAATCCGCGCTAAAAATTACATGTTGGGCGCCACTGTGACGTGTTAGGTTAGGTTATTGAGAGACAATATAAAGATTTAAGGGATAACAACCATATTTTAATACCAAAATTCAAATTCAAATTCAAAATTTTCATTCACTATTATAGGATACTTCATATCGCTTAATAATTGTCAAAACGTTTGGTTGACGTCAAATAAATTTCTTAAAACTAAGTTTACTGCCGCTTCCAAGGCGTCAGTGCCGAAGAAGCGGTAACAAACTGCACTGCAGCATTTTCTTCAACATCTTCACATATACCCTGAATATAATACAATAACAATAATTAATTCAAACATATTTATTACAATCATTACGAGAACGTGGTCTGTTCTTTATATATTCCATGACAACATCAGTGCCTATAGCCACCCCAAAAATTCAAATCAGTCCTTATTTCAATAGAAATAGAAACTATAAATATTGACAATAGTTGTAAGTTAACTTTGTCGGTGTTACGGTCCAAAAAGGTTTTTACTGACGCGATGGCAAATCTACTGTTCTTAAGGTCTATAAATGACCCTTTAGTTATTTGAGGCACGTTCAAATGGCACCAAAGTGTCTGTTACGTTCTCATTTCGACAAAATTAATTAAAATGCCAAATAGTATTGTAAACATGCCCTTATTATGTCGGCTTCTAGGCAAAAAGTTGCGCGCCAAATAGTTGCATTCTGTTTAAAAAACATACTCATAGGTTTTTACAAGATAGAAGGTCTTGTAAAGATATAAAATTATACTTTTTGCTTGTTTGGTACCTGTTTCTCAAATACCTAATTGAGATGTTCTACAGGCAGTTACTACAGTGGTTCCTGGCACCAATATAAAAAACAATGGGGGCACTCCATCTCGTTCCCATGGATGTCGTAAAAGGTGACTAAGGGATATGCTTATAAACTTGGGATTCTTCTTTTAGGCGACGGGCTAGCAACCTGTCACTATTGGAATTTCAATTCTATCATTAAGCCAAATAGCTCAATGTGGCCTATCATTCTTTTGAGAGTTTTTATTGTTCTTTATCTTTTCGCGGCACAAAAATAATATATCTATTATTAAAATGTTACGTGTAATGTAACGTAGTAATACATTGTGTTCTATGATATCGGTGCTAGAAAGTAAGTCCACCAGGAACCTCCAGCCAGCTCCACCATGACCTCATCATGTTAATCTGAATGCCCTTTAAATAAAATTAAGTATAGATAATGCCACACTCAAGTATCTTTACACTAGCTGTGCCCGCGACTTCGTCCATGTTGAGTTATTTTGGGCATCATTGAAGCCCTCAAGGATGAATAATTTTCCCCGTTTTTTTTTCACATTTTCCATTATTTCTTCGCTCCTAATAGTTGCAGCGTGATGTTATATAGCTTAAAGCCTTCCTCGATAAATGCTCTATTCAACACAAAACTAATTTTTCAATTCGAACCTAGTTCCTGAGATTAGCGCGTTAAAACAAACAAACTCTTCAGCTTTATAATATTAGTATAGAAACTTATTTAGTTCACTCAATCACTAATAATTCGAAGAGATTTGTTACATTCAGCTGCCTTACCCACTGTTACAAAACCTTACAATTACCTTTTCTAGGAAACTTGGATAGCTTCCAACGGGTATTGTGAATATCATAATGCAATTCTGATGTAACTTATGACTGGACGTTTATATAGTTTTAAAATGAATATACGGATAAAAGAATGAGTGAGTGTCATAAAAATCATAGATGTTGTAAAAGGCGACTAAGGGATAGGCTAAAAAACTTGGGATTCATCTTTTAGGCGATGGGCTAGCATGTCACTATTTGAATCTCAATTCTTTCATCAAGCCAAAAAGTTGAACGTGGCCTATTAGCCAAGCCAAAAAGTTTTTCGCTGTTTTTGACTGATAACGTGGCTTGATTTAATTTATTTTTTTTTGTGACTTGTGGCGTATAGATGTCGCCACACGTGTAATGTTATATTACTATAGCTGTTGCGCCGCGACTCGATTCCGCCTAGCGAATCTAGTGAGAGTTGGATCAAAATATTTTGAAAAATACAAAATAATTTTTAATAGGTCAACATTTTCTGTACCTTTTCCTTCTATTTGTTATACGTCAGCAATTTCATTCAATTATATTTATTTATATGATTTTGTAGTAGATATATATAATTTGTAACTACTGTCAAAATAAACAAAAAATAAATTACAAGTTACACCCCCCATTACTATGATTCGGGACCATACTATGATCCGCATATCTTTAGTGTTAATTTCAAATTCACCAATAGTCATAATTAAACCGATATAGATCTAAAAGAGTTAGTCACTTGTTTACAAAGTCCTGGAGAGAAGTCTGCGCACGCGCCGGTGTCGACCTCGACGGGAATCGAATCTTAAGTGAAAATAACTTGACCCCCACTTGCTTGGCGCAAGTCATGAGCGTTGGACAATTATTAAAATGTTTATCTACATACATACATACGTCTCTATCCCTTGCGGCGTGGACAGAACCCACAGTTGAAAAGACTGAAAGGCCACGTTCAGCTGTATCGCCAAATGATAGAATTGAGATTTAACTAGTGACAGGTTTGTTAGCCCGTCGCCTACTAGAAGAATCCTAAGTTTATTAGCCTTTCTCTGAGTCACCTGTTACGACATCCATTGGAAAGATATGGAGTGGTATATAGAGATATGAAGGAAAGTGTTACATGTCTATATCCCTTCCGGGGTAGGCAGAGCCAGCAGTCTTGAAAAAACTGAAAGGCTACGTTCAGCTGTATGGCTTTATGATGGAATTGAGATGGATGACAGGTGGATTATAAATATGACAATCGCGTTTTGGTCACGGCGATTGTTACCTTTAACTTACTGAAATAAATAGTTACCTACTATACAAAAAGTCTAGTACAATCCATATTCTCTGCCTGTCCCAATGGGAGACAGGCGTGATGGTATGTCTTCTTCTTCAAGGCAAAAGTCCCGATTGCATCCTCACCACTCTGGAGAGGAGCCCGGAGCAAGCTCTTGGCCATAGATCCTGGATTAGGTGAGTCGTGATGGTATTTATTTACTTACTCAAAACTTTACATACATATATATGGTCACGTATATATCCCTTGCGGGGTAGACAGAGCCAACAGTCTTGAAAAGACTGAATGGCCACGTTCAGCTATTTGGCTTGATGATAGAATTGAGATTCAAATAGTGACAGGTTGCTAGCCCATCGCCTAAAAGAGGAATCTCAAGTTTATAAGCCTATCCCTTAGTTGCCTTTTACGACATCCATGGGAAAGAGATGGAGTGGTCCTATTCTTTTTGTAATGGTGCCTGGAACCACAAGGCACGGCAAAACTTTATTGCACAAAAAAAATAAACAAAGCGCGGATTTAATGCTGTTTTGCAATCCCTACCAGTCTACCAGCTGACTAAAGGTATGTATGTATACGTAGAGACCCGCTGTCGCTTCTTCCTTGCACTATATTTGACCACACGTTGTGTTCGCTTTGTTACCTCCTTAACGTTAGAGGATGCCCCAAACTTGCAAGGAATGCCCGATTTTTTAAGACACCCTGATTTGCATACTAAAAAAGAATGACCTTAGGAACAGCCTAGACATTTTAGAGATGGCCTTTCTATTAATTACATACATATGAACACGCCTTTTTCAAGAGCATCGAATCGGTAAGGTGCCTGGTTAAAATGCGTGATGCGCAGAAAGGCCCAGGTTCAAATCCCACTTCGGCCATGTACCAAAGACCTCTTCTTACGGTGAGGGAAAACATAATGAGGAAACCTGCACATTCAGGCGACTGAATGTGTAACCATAGATCCTATACGGGTTAGTTTTACCTGCAAAGGTTGTGGAGGTCAGATGAGAGTCGCTTCGTGTAAAAACCTGACTCACCCAATCTAAGATCCATGGTCAAAGGCATACCCCGGGCTCTTCTCCAAAGAGGTGAGGATGAAACTTCACAGCAAATAGCTCTCACACACATAAAACTACAAGAAAAATCCGTGAAAGCTATTATACTCGTACTAAAAGTCTTTGCATAGATTTTGTTGACAAAATAAAACAAAACATAGTATTATAAAATTTATTTTAAAAAATTCTCACATAGAAACAATTGTGCGACAAAACAAAACATTAAAACTAGAATGATATGGTTACAATCATATAGAGAGACATCCCACACAAAACAAAGATTACAATAAATGCAGATTTGTTTTAACAACAAATAAAACTACAAATTTCAATATTTTTTACAAAACACAAAAAAAAATCTAAACAAGTTTCTAGGCTCAATTTTTTCGTAAAAGAAACTAATTTTTTTTTGTTTTGATTTTTAAGTTTTGATTAATAAATTTAAGTTTTTTACATTTTTTTAAAAATGTATCGTTATAATGTCAACGATAAATATAAAAATATTAATAGATTTTGGACAATTTCAAAGAATAAGTTAGGTATTCTCAACACTCTTTATAGAATTTAGTGTAGGTACAATATCGACATATTTTTTATGCCATCAACAGTCTTTTAATTTCAAAATTTAATTAAATATATATTCCTTATATAAAAACGTTTCGATACATTCTTTTTTAAATATGTTTTGTTTAAAAAACTATGGAATGTCATAATAACTTTTATTCGACTAAAATAATAAGCACTTTAATGCAGCAGATATGCATATTTTGTTAAATATATCTATTATTTAATTTTAGTGAGAATAACTGCTTATTATCGCGTTAATAACTTGTGTTAAAATGTAAATAACACAAGTTTTAATAATAGAGTTTACAACAATATAACTGTAACATTAATATTTTACACAATAATTTTGATTTCAATTATTGAATAAGAAATGGTTCGAAGACAGTAACTATAGATATTGGGAAGAAAAGATACTAGGTTTTTGTATAGTTGACGCGCATGCGCACTCGACCCAGGAAATAATTATTTTGTTTCTGACATAATTGTTTGATTTAAGACAATTTTATACTAGTATATCATTTATTATAAATTTTATTGAGAATATAATTTAATTTATTATATCACATATTTTATGTAATTAAATGTTTTTTTTGTGTGATTCAAATGTTAATTTTATGTAATACCACAGATTTATGCGTACAAACAAACAAAAACAACTGGTTTAATAATACCTGGGTCGTGATATTTTCAATACATTGCCGGCTCAATCTCTATGACCGAGTTTGCGCGCGAGACCTGAAACGGCAATGTAATTTATTTTTATTTTCGTAAATATATATGTGTATATATATATATACATATGTTCACAACTAGAATAAGGGACACTCTTTATTAGATCTGGGTATCGTAAAAGGCGATTCAATTATAAAATCTTGACAGCTGATAATCAAAAGCAATCGTAGCAAGTAGACGATTTTTTTTTTTTTGGTGAATTATAAACCTTTATTTATTACAAATTATACATTCATCCATATCTAATCAAGGATACAAGGCACTAATCAAAGGTATTCATAACACCAACTTGAAAAAAAAAACTGAAAAAAAAAATACGACAAAAAAAAATTAAAAAAAAAGTTCCTTCCAAATCGGGCCACAGAAACCCCTATTCATACATAGTGTAACTCTAAAATAAAAGCATGCACAATCACACTACACCCAAGTACACTTACACCTCCTCTCCGTCCATATAGTGTGAATGGGACCCAGGGCGCTGGTTTTGAGCGAGTCCATCCAGGATTTAAGCCTTGTTTTCTGTCTGGGAACAGGGAAGTGTGGTGACTGTTAGTTGATGACGCTAACTACATCAGTTTGTTTGTTTGTTTGTTTGTTTCAACGCGCTCATCTCGGGAACTGCTAGTTCGAATTGAAAAATTCTTTTTGTGTTGAATCTATACTAATATTATAAAGCTGAAGAGTTAGTTTGTTTGTTTGAACGCGCTAATCTCAGGAACTACTAGTTCGAATTGAAAAATTCTTTTTGTGTTGAATCTATACTAATATTATAAAGCTGAAGAGTTAGTTTGTTTGTTTGAACGCGCTAATCTCAGGAACTACTAGTTCGAATTGAAAAATTATTTTTGTGTTGAATCTATACTAATATTATAAAGCTGAAGAGTTAGTTTGTTTGTTTGTTTGAACGCGCTAATCTCAGGAACTACTGGTTCGAATCGGAAAATTCTTTTTGTGTTGAGACCATTTATCGAGGAAGGCTTAAGGATATATTACATCACGTTGCAACTATGAGGAGCGAAAAAATAATGGAAAAAGGGTTAAAAAAAATCGTGGAAAATTATTCATCCTTGAGAACTTCAATGATGCCCAAAATAACTATTCCACGCGGACAAAGTCGCGGGCACAGCTAGTACGAAATATGGAGTAAAACTGTCAAAATATAATTGTCAAAAACATTATCCTTACTGTTCTGTGCCGCGTGGTTCCCGGCACCAATAAAAAAAAGAATAGGACCGCACCATCTCTTTCCCATGTATGACATAACTGGCCACTAAGGGATAGACTTATAAACTTGGGATTCTTCTTTTAGGCGATGGGCTAGCAACCTAATTAGATGGGCTATCGCTTACAAGACGAACAACCGCAGATTTAATTTGTGTCCGCTCCGGGAATCGGAACCCAAAATCCCTCTCTGTGACCTACTAACCACTACACCGCTGAGGTGAGTAAGATATAAAATGATAGTATACATACAGTGCATTCCTCTTGCTTCTTATTGGCCATTGTCTCTGGTTTATACTCGTTTTCAAGTCCGAAGTGCTGAAATGTCACGAAAAAAAAATACAATTAATAAATTAATTGAAAATAACATTATATTGGAAAGCCAATAAGAACGTTAGTAATTTGATTTTTATACAAGGTAAATAAATAAATTTAAACGGGACAAATTACACAGATTGAGTAAGCCTCGAAGTAAGATCGAGACTTGTGTTACGAGATACTAACTCACTACTAATATGATACTTATATAGATAAACATCCAAGACCCAGGCCAATCAGAGAAAGTTCGTTTCTCATCTTGCCTTGGCCGGGATTCGAACCCGGGACCTCCGGTGACACAGACAAGCGTACTACCGCTGCGCCACAGAGGCAGTCAAAGTTTTATAAAAGGTCTTTCTTTAATTATAGGTATTTTTTTTTATTTTTCAGATCATTTAATTTGATCAAGATACGTTCGTCTTGGTCTTCTCACTCCGACCTTTCCCTCCACACTCTCCTTGTATATATATACCTAACTCTTATTGAATAAATATAACAAATTAATTTACCTAAACGTGCAGATCTCATCACAATGTTTTCCCTCACCGCAAGAGCATCGGTTAGCACTCAAACTAATGTACATAACTAAGAAAAGTGTCATTGGGAGATGGCCAAGGTATAGGATTTGAACCAGTGCCAAATGGGCCTGCGCACATTACCTTCAGAATGTCCAAATTGGAGAGATGATCCCCAGGTCCAGTTTGTACAAAATGGCGTAACAGATTCCCGCCTTTTTGCACCAACAGAGCGCCGCCGGTTTGAACCCAGTCCCCCTTTAGATCCCCACCGAGTCCTAAGTACAAAATAACCTTTGAACCGCTACGGTCTTCTGTCGAGTCTTTGAGCGCTTATAAATAAGGAGCCGTGCGGTTTAGGGTTCACCGTCGTCGTAAAAGGCGACTAAGAGAATAGGCACTAACGCATCTAGTTCAGCTATTGCTATGCAAACCTGACCCAAAACAAAATCATTATCGTATTCGCACCCCGGGCTCCCGTCTAGAGAATAGACGATGTCTCGGAACATCAATAAGATGTATATCAAAGGGAACCCCAGCTAAACGGCACGCGCAGTTTTTATCGCGCGAAAAACTATCGCTGATTTTCACGCGATAATAACGGCGACGCACGTGTCTTTCTGCAGGGGCTGGCTAAATTTTTTTTTTAAAACTACTTATAAACGTTTTAAAATATATTACAATATTGTATTATTTAGCATTACGAATTTAACAATACAGCAAAAAGAATATTCGAAAGCGAGCCCAAAAAACTCCACTCAACCAGCGGTTGAAAGGTCCAAAATACGAGCACTACCTACCTACATTAAAATACAAATTACTCAAAACAAATTTAAAAAAAAATGTATAAAACCAAATTTACGATCAAATAAAATAATGTGACTATGCATACCTACGTGTTTGCAAAAAAAAAAAAAAGAAAAAATTAATCGTTTGAAACCTCAAGTATATCCGTATTAGGCATGTGATCCGCCGGCCCGGCTTGAACGAACACGGTTGCCACTTTGCCGCCATTTTTAACGATCACAACGCCGCCATTTTGTAAACCGTCGCCGATTAGGTCGCTCTCTAGACCTGTCATTTAATTTTATGAAAGTTTAAATGAATGCAATGAGAGTAGTATTTTTTTTTTCAACGTCGTTGCATTATTATTTAACTAGCTTTTACACGAAGCTTCGCTCGAGCGAATTTAGCGCCACCTACAAAAGAACACAGGTTTTTCGCAAATCCCGTGGGAAATATAGTTTTTACCGGGATGAAAAGTACCCTATGTCCTTCTTCATACGCTTAATTATATTTTTTATTCTAATGAACCAATGTTCTGGAATATTCAAAATTTCAAGAACATTGGTTCAATAGATAACGCATTAAGAGACAACAAACAAACGTAGATGATCTTTGATAAACCAGATACATGGATTTTTTTCTTCATTGATAACCAGTTACGAAAACGGAATGTCGTTTTTGTCACAATATTTTTACTAACATAAGATTAATAAGCTTTATATTATTTACTAACAAATATATGGACTAAATTCTG
The DNA here is from genome assembly GCF_032362555.1 of Amyelois transitella. Taxonomy (NCBI): domain Eukaryota; kingdom Metazoa; phylum Arthropoda; class Insecta; order Lepidoptera; family Pyralidae; genus Amyelois; species Amyelois transitella. The sequence goes on along the minus strand of NC_083530.1, from coordinate 5,729,388 downwards.
TGAATTTTATTGTATTTTTATTTATCCCGGTTACCTACATCCCCACCTCTTTAAAGAGGAACCCGGGGTGCGTTATATAATTGAATTAGTCGGGTTTTAACACGAAGCAACTTCCATCTAACCTCCACAACCTTTGCACGGGTATCTGAGCCATAATAAGATAATAAGATCATGGTAAAAACTTCACTAAACTAATGCGCTTATTCCCTCAGTCGCCTTTTACTACGCCCATGAGCATGAGATGGAGCGGTCCAATTCTTAATTGCCGGTAACTACATGTTACATGCATACATATAATCAGGTCTATATCCCTTGCGGGGTAGACAGAGCCGGTAGTCTTGAAAAGACTGAAAGACCACGTTCAGCTGTTTGGCTTATGATAGAATTGAGATTCAAATAGTGACAGGTTGCTAGCCCATCGCCTATGAGAAGTATCACATCAATAATATACGAGTATATGAAAATGGTTGCCATTGGTACCAGGCATAAAACAATATTATTTTTAATTACTTTCAAATTGGGCAATTTGAAGAAATATCTAGTTTTAAAGAAGCCTTGAGAAACCTTGAACATATGTTTTTTTAAAGGAGCACAGTTTATTTCAATTTTAAAAGTAACCTATGTTTTAACCCCGTTCAAAGAGAGGAGTTCTTATTGATCAAGCTTGTAGGGTAGTGAAAAAAATGTTTTCTAACATTATAGTGGCAACATTGCTATGTACTATTTCATAAATTGTCTATGGCTGCTGTCTGTTCCTGAATTATAGGGTTGACGCTCCCACGTCTTTCTGTTTTATGCTTACTTTGTACCTACTACAGTCTTCTCCCTCATCACTCTGAAGAGGAGCCCGGGTTATGCCTTTGACCATAGCTCCTGAATTGAGTGAGTCAGGTTTTTACACGAAGCGACTCCCGTCTGTCTTCCGCAACCTTTGCAGGGGAATCGATTGAGTCAACATACATACATACATATGTTCACGTCTATATCCCTTGCGGGGTAGACAGAGCCAACAGTCTTGAAAAGACTGAATGGCCACGTTCAGCTACTTGGCTTAATGATCAATTGAGTAAATTTTGAGATAATCACAAATTTATTAAAAAAAAGGGTTCGCGAGATCAAGTTCGCGGCGAACAACCATTCGACTCACCCATTCCTCTCCCCTTGAAGATGGCATCTCTTGACTGTTTCCAGAATAAAGACGTGATGATTGTCACAACGTTGAAACGCTTGAACCCTAGCGTCTGGTAAGTTGACTGGTTCTCCACGTAATAAAGGTCTGAAAACATACACACAATATAGTTACTACACATAAAATACTTCACGTTGCGTCACCTTGGCTGTTCAATCAATTCATGGATAATTTGACAGATTCAAAAGAGTACGAAAGTGGGTAGATATGTTAAAGTTACTAGTAATTTGTTTTTCTATGTATAACGGTTTTATTAGCAATATAAATACGTAATTACAAACTTACTTTTCTACAATTGAGCTGCGCTACTCTACCACAGTAGAATGAGTGTAAGCTTTGAGTTTAAGTCAAGGAGGTCTGTGGTCGAACGCTTATGGTGCCTCGCGTACCCAAACCAGGATTGTAGTCAAAGAGGAGCCCCTAGCTCTGTCCACATAGGGTATGATTTTTACAAGAATCCACTCCCTTTTGACGTACAAACCCACATTAGGACGTCATACATCAAACAAATATCTATATCTGGAGAAAATGAGAGATACATACATACATAAAATCACGCCTCTTTCCCGGAGGGATAGGCAGACTACCTCTTTCCACTTGCCGCGACCTCTGCACACTTCCTTCGCTTCATCCACATTCATAACTCTCTTCATGCAAGCTCGGCGGTTTCAGGTACTCTTGACCTGACCCTTTACCAGAACGTCCTTAATGTGATCAAGACACGTTCCTCTAGGTCAGAAAAAGCGAGATCATGGAATTTATTAATTTTATTTTTACATAAGAACATCTTATGAACCTCATGTTAATTACATCGGGTAGCATAATTTATATAATAACCGGTTGTTTTTATTTGCAAATATTAAAAACACACATATAGATACATTCTATGATAATTGATAATGATAAAAGAAAAGTAGGTATTAATGTAGAATTAATTTAAGGAAGTCCAAAGTTCATAAATCTGTTACAATATCATATTAGTTAAGATATAGTAATCTCTTGTGTTATCTCCGATCCATAACTAAATATTTTAACTAGCTTTTGTCCGAGCCTTCTGCCGTGTGGAATAGTTAGGTTTAACTTCGGATATATAAGAGGTCGCTCGCGACTTCGTCCGCATGGAAACCCTATCAATCCCGCGGGAAATCCGGGATAAAAAGTAACCTATATGTCATTCTGTGTCTTCAGCTACCTACATACCAAAACATAAAATCACGCCTCTTTCCCGGAAAGGTAGTCAGAGACTACATCTTTCCACTTGCCACGATCTCTGCATGCTTCCTTCACTTCATCCACATTCATAACTCTCTTTATGCAAGCTCGGCGACCTACCTACAAGCTTGAAGTACATACCGAATTTCATCGTAATCGGTTCAGTAGTTTTTGCGTGAAAGAGTAACAAACATCCAACAACTGACATCTTGATTTACTCACAAACTTTTCGCATTTATATTATTAGTAGGATTAGCTTTAACCCGCAGCTTCGCCCACGTGAATTTAGCGCCATCTACAAAAAGCGACGGATTCATCATTAAAGCCCTCACGGATGAATAATTTACCCCGTTTTTTTCACATTCTCCATTATTTCTTCGCTACAAATAGTTGCAGCGTGATGTTATAACGCCCAAAGCCTTCCTCGATAAACGGTCTATTCAACACAAAAAGAATTTTTAAATTCTAACCAGTAGTTCCTGAGATTATCGCTTCAAACAAACAAACTTTATAATATTAGTATAGATAAAAAAAAATATTAACCTCCATCAAAGAATTTCCCCTCGACGAACTCCTTAGAACCAAGCTCTTCTACGCCCACACCCACCAGCTTTATATTGTTCTTCTTCAGCACTGGAGCGATCTCACCAAGCTGGAAATATACATCATTTTATTTTACATCAGTAGTAGTGCCGTGTGGTTCCCGGCACCAATAACATAAAGAATAGGACCTCTTCATCTTGTTCCCATGGATGTCGTTTAAGGCGACTAAAGGATGGGCTTAATAACTTGGGATTCTTTTTTTAGGCGATCACTAAGGACATCACTTAAATCTAATTATAACTACTAACCGCTTCCAAAGTCATGTGTAGAAGAAGCGGCGGAACAAACTACACTGCAGCATACATACACATAATGAAACCTATATGCATTGTGGGGTAGACAGAGGGCCTTCATCATGTTCAGCTCTCTGGCTTCATGATGGAATTGAGATTTTAATAGTCACATGTTGCTACCCCATAGATTACAAGAAGAATCCAAAGTTAATAAATAATAAATTACTTTATTTTATTAATTGCTGTTAGAAAAAGATGTGATTTTTCTTATTATTATTGTAATTATACATTATACATATACATATAATCACGTCAACATCCCTACATACGTACATAGAGCCAATAGTCTTGAAAAGACTGATAGGCCACATTCAGCTGTTTGGCTTTATGATGGAATTGAGATTCAAATAGTGACAGGTTGCTAGCCCATCGCCTAAAAGAAGAATCCCAAGTTTATAAGCCTATCCCTTAGTCGCCTTTTACGACATCCATGGGAACGAGATGGAGTGGTCCTATTCTTTTATTATTGGTGCCGGGAACCACAAATTATTATGAAACAGAATACATACAAGGAAAAAGATGTGTTTTTTCTTATTATTATTGTAAATTTAAAAGAATAAGACCTCCTTAGCCCACAGTCTGCACAGCATACAGCCCCAGCGCCGGAAGAAGATGATGGCCACGTTCTGGTCCTGCCAGAAGTTTCGGAGCTCCAAACTCTAGAAAAATAATACATCAAATTTTATAGCTGAAAAAAATTGTTAATACACTATGAGTATAGGAGGACTTACAATTGTGATATAAAATTTTCAGAACAATATTATGAAAAAATATGTGATATAAATATAAAAATTATATGAAAACAAATTTCATAAAATTGAATATAGTAATATAAAAATAAGTCAAGAAATATGAAAATATATTTTTGAATTTGCAATAACTATTGCTCATATATTTTGGCTCTGTCGACCCCGTAAGTAATTGACTATAGTAACTCAACATTTGAATTGTAATCATTTGTCATATTTCTGACACGAAAAGTATACTATTGCAAATAACAGAAAAACTGGTCTAAAAGTAATCGGAAAATTGATAGGTAGATGCATGCATCCTTATCTAAAAGCATGCAATTGACAGGGATGCAGCATCATGTTTGTGCAAAAGTTCATCGCTTGAGTGATTCATGTAATTGAAGCAACTAATTATTATTCTTGTAGGTAATAGGTGTGAAGCGAACTACGCAGTTAAAAACATTTACCAATAAATTGTTCAGACTAGAACAGGGAACAATTCTTTCATCAGGAAATATTACTTAAATAAAAAAGTAGTCGGCTGTCGACTCAAACTTTCCATGGAAACTTCTTCAAAAAAGTTAGTGTTCCCTTACCTCACCAGTTGTTACACTTTTGATCTTCTGTGATCCAATCTCATTGATGTCGGTAGTCATTTTTGAAAATCCAAAATTATATTTAGGAAACAAAATGCTTTTTAATTAATTTTCTTATCGAGTGAAAGACGCAACCGTTTCCTTTCGCAAATGCGAATAAAAATAAAATTATTTTGTAAAAGACATTGACACTATTGACAGCATTTAAACTTTCTTTGGCAGTGACAATAGTGACATATAAATTTTTCTCCTGATTTCGACAGCTGCGTAATACGCTGTCGTGACACTGACAATGACAGAACTAGAACTTTCTGTGCATTTCCTTCGTCTTTGCCTGCCCGGTGGTTGTGTTGTGTGATTTGTGTGTGTGTGTCGTTGACGTCGTCACCGCATTTAATTTATCGCCCTATCTCGACTTTATCAGAAAATACCAAGTGTTTTAACGTAAGTACCTACCTTTTTAACAATTTTCTCATATTATTTAGTGCACATTTTGTTCTAAACTGTGATATTCGCTACATATAATGATGTTAACTTTTGATGACCTTGTGACAGCGTTTACTAATTATGACTTCGTATTTTCCTTTCCTTACAAATTATTTTGTTAGTTTTTCCAGTGATTAACATTGCAAACACGCTTTAAATATTCCTATACCAACTTCTTACAATCTATATGTTATAATATTTATCGCACTAACCTAACAAAACGTCACTGAAATGTTTTGACGCTACGCTAACAATTACCCAGATTGTAGGTGCCTGGTAATTATCGCCGATTGCGCTATACGACTTAAAAAAATTATATAGCCAAGTGTAAACAAATTCAAAATAAATTAAGAGCGTTACTGGTTGAATGGTTTTAAGGATAAATTAGCAACGCACAATGTGACACAGGTTCAAATCGTAACTGCTGCCCTTTTCTAAATTGCATACAATAGTTTAATTGCTAACCAATTTTACTTATAAGCTTTACATTAATGGATAATGTAATGAGGATATTTCCACATCCAAACTATGATTGCCTATGGATAAGGTTTCCCTGCAAAGATTGTGGAGGTCAAATGTAACTCATTCTGTGTAAAAACTTAATAAGTACTCAGCCACCCAGTAAAGATAAATCATGGACACCAATTTTTTTCTGTGACATTTGTAAATATATTTTTTCCGCATTGATTGAAGGTTACCACTACATTAAATGGTACTGTATGTAGGTCCATTAATCATGAGAAAGCTGATAAACAGAGTTAAGCTGATGTAGCGGATATGGATAACATAATAAGTGGATGATAGTGTAATAGCCATGATTACTAATTTTAACGCCCCGATGCAAAAAGAGAGGTGTTATAAGTTTGATGTGGCTGTCTGTGGCATCTTACAAACAGATGAAGCAATTTCAATTTTTTTTTTCATATTGTTGAAGGAAGACTGAGAGTCTGCTAATATAGGTACTCAATAAGTGATGGCATAGGGTGGCCGCACAAAACATAAAAATAAATTACAATTTGTATAACCTTACCTAACTTAAAAACTTGACAAAAAATAAGTCTTGGGTCAAAAACATAATAGGCATGTGATATTTATCAAATACAATCAATATATCAAAAACATAGGTAAAAAAAAATTGGAGACATATTTTAAAAAAAATATAATCTGCTAACTACAAACTAATGTACAATAAGATGGAGTTTCTTTTATTATTTCTCACTTTTTAAAGGGAAATTAAAATTGGGTCATGGGGTTTTTTAAATTTTTTCATTGAACAACATTGGCTAGGATGTCACCACAAACACTTCCAAAATTTTTAAACAGTTCTTACTTATAACACTCTGCTTTTTTATAGGGGCTAAAAAAACGGTACTTGTTTTCTTAAGCATGCATGACAGGTTGCAAATGCTACCAAATAACATAGGCCATTACTAATAGTATTTCCCCTTGCTGGAATGTGCCTCGTTAATTCGCCACGATGACGCCGCATCGCGCAATCGTAACTATAGAGTGCAGAGTATAGAATGATATGGAGTAGGCAATGAGTTAAAATACTGATAAAAAATATATTAGGTTACATACTAAGACAAGATGATATGATTAAGAGAAATGAAAAGTATTTTTTATCGTCATGATTTTTTTAAATAGAGTCAAAAACTGCTTTATTGCCCATATTCAACTGTATAGCCAAATAGCTGAACGTGGCCATTCAGTCTTTTCTGACTGTTGGCTCTGTCTACCCTGCAAGGGATATAGACGTGACCATATGTACATATGTTCAACTGAATGGCTAAATTAAAAAATTGAGATTCATATAGTGACAAGGTACTAGTCCATCACCTCACAAATTCTGAAGCTCAATATCAAAAGCATTATCTCAAGTATCAATAGTATTGTCTATTGTTCTTGCCTATCGATAGTGAACCGGGTTCTTCACTTTCTTCCCCGCCATCCTTATCGATTTTTTTACCATCGATAGCTCGGCAACGCTAGCTCTTACCTACGAATGTACCGCGCCGCGCCCCGACTGTAATAATCTTAATTTTTTATTTTTCTTCTCTCACATAGAATTAAACAGTTAAAAAATAAGGTGAACCATGCAGTTACAAAATAATGTACTATGTGAGAGACTGGTGTCTTGTATGACTGTGCCTTGACTTGAAGTGTTCTACCTCGCTAAGTTTGAAAAAAAATTAACGACCACTCCACGCGTTTCAATACTCTCAACACTGTGACTCACAACTGTCGTCATCATATAATTTGAAAGCCGTGTTTTATATTAGCAGTGTCAGTCGTTGAATGGCCGGGTTGCTGGTAGGACGTGAATCATTAATTAATTAAAATAGTGCCTAGTTTTGTATCTCTGTGATATTAATTTAAGTTTGTTTTAACGGTGAGTTATTTATTATAATAAGCTGACTTATACCGGTTTTAAGCAAGCCTGAATGTAACTAAATGTAGTAATGTTAAGCCTGGCCACCAGGGTCAATTAAAAAATCCGACATTTTAATTTCGTAGTGTTTCAATGCCTTTAAAGTTGATCTGCTTAAAGAAGTGGTGATTTTCTACCTTCAAATTAAGCAGTGTAGTTCCCAGCACTTTAGAGTAGGACCAAACCCGTCTCTTTCGCATAGTTGTCGTAAAAGGCGACTAAGGGATAGGTTAATAAACTTGAGATTCGTCTTTTAGGCGATATGCTAGCAACCTGTCACTGATTGAATCTCAATTCCATCGTTAAGCTGAACGTGGCCTTTCAGTCCTTGCGAGACTGTCGGCTCTGTCTACCCCGCATGGGATAAAGACGTGATAATATGTGTGTATGTTAATCAACCCATTATTGGTTTATATAATTTTTATCTTATTATTTCAGTTTTAGTCATTCTCTCCCTTTTTTTATTAAAAACTTTTATTTAGTTTGACTTATATGTTAACAAATCTTTCAAGTTTAATTTGACCCACTTCCCGGTATCCGATTGAGCTGAAATTTTGCATGCTGGTGCAGAACCGATGACAATGCATGTTTATCATAAACGTGATTTTATCTTTCACTGATTGGTTAGCACAAATAACTTTGCACCATCTCAACAGACATGACATATCTGCTATCAAAAAACAACACGCTGTATATTAGGAAGTTGAGTGCGTTTGACCTCAATCGGTCTGATGGTAAGCAAGATGGGGTCTTAAGGTGGTGCACGCAATTCAAATAATGCCTATAGCCTTGAATATTCTTAAGTTATTATCAGGGAATATAAATGTTATGTTTGTACAGTCAACGACATATGTATCAAGCACATAGAATTCTATGACACGGCAATAACGGCGAATTTGCGGAGAATTTTGGTAGAATGATATGCTGTTGACGGTTCTTATACAAGAAAACGTTCAGTAATAATATATTACCTACTAGCTGTGCCCGCAACGTCGTCCGCGTGGAATAGCTTTTTTCGGCATCATTGAAGCCCTAATTTTCCCAGTTTTTTTTTCCACATTTTCCATTATTTCTTTGCTCCTTGTAGTTGCAGCGTGATGTTACATAGCCTAAAGCTTTCCTCGATAAATAGTCTATTCAACGCAAAAATAATTTCTCAATTCGAACCAGTAGTGCCTGAGATTAGCGCGTTCAAACAAACAAACTCTTCAGCTTTAAAATATTAGTATAGATAGTATCGACCAAAACAATTCACCATTCGCTATTTATAAATTCTAACATCACCGATAATGTAGAAGTTGTCGCGTAAGTGTGACACATTGTGGAGTTCAAACGGACGTACAAACAAACAACAATTACTTGATGTATGTGTACGTATTACAATGGTTGCGCAATATAATAGATGGTGAATTGTTTTTATACTTAATAAAATGTTTTTTAAAACTTAACTCGGAAAGGTCATTTAGTTAATTATACATAAGTATGTGTGTATGCATGTGGTTCTCAGCACCAATTTAAAAAAGAATAGGACCAATCCATCTCATTTCCCATGGATGTCGCAAAAGGCGACAAAGGGATATGCTTACAAAATTGGGATTTTTCAATTCGAACCATTAGTTCCTGAGTTTAGCGCGTTCAAACAAACCAACTCTTCAGCTTTATAATATTAGTATAGATTGAAAAGGAGTGACTAGGAAGATGGCCAGTGATATAACCTAACAAAAAATCTAAAATACCCCCACGTAAAAAGTATTAAGTAGTACCTGTCCGAATACTTTAAACAAAGGGCACCTTATTTTCTTTTTAGAATTGTACATCTCATAATTATCTACGTGCCAGAAAACTGCAATTTGGCATGTAAATACTGTATGGAATAAAGCGGATCATTAATAATGGATTTTCAAAAATTCCCACGGGAACAGGATTTAACGAGATTATTAGCAAAAATTTGTGCGCAAAACTTAGTCACCATTTCTATAGCCAAGGTTATGCGGAGTACGGACGGACAAAAAAACCAATTCAACTTGTATGTTGGTGTTGATTGGTCTTTAACTGGCTTCTCGCGTTGTAATTTAATTGTTACTAGCTATACCCCCCGGCTTCGTTCCGGTGGGAACTTCGGAATGAAAATAAACTATACAATAAATTACAGCAAATTCACAAAAATTATATATATTAAAAACATAGCATCAAAAGGTGACCTTATCACTAAAAGCAATCTGTAAAAATATTACATGAAATAAAATCATTTTTTTTTGTTATGTTAAAATTATGACGACTAACTTGCATGAAGAGACAGTGTGTGAATGAAGCGAAGGAAGTATGCAGAGATCGTGGCAAGTGGAAAGATTTATTCTCTGCCTACCCTCCAGGAAAGAGGCGTGATTTTATGTATGATATATGCAGTTTCACATTATATCATTAAAATTTAGGCAACCCTACCTTTTTTATATATAAAGTACAATGTAACCTTTGAAATAATTTGAGAAGGCTGAAAGACTTAGTATAATTTAAACCTTGTTTAACTATACAGTCAACCGCATATCAAGTTATCCTACATGAAACTTTATAACGCGGTAATAGACGTGAATTTGGGTAGGTTGGTGTGCTGTTGACTGTACCACAACTCAAACACGGCCTTGTCGTTGTCGTGTCTATAACATTCATAGTTTGTGGTTTCTATGAATGCGACGTTCAATACTTTGCCGTATCAATTAACTGCAGTTATTTTGCGGCGAACAGTGTAACCCACTCTTAAGTTTCAACTGTAGATCGATGTCAAATCAGTTGTCAGTTTTGACAGCTAGGTGTCAGTCAATAAAAGCAAAGGAAATAAATGTTTCCCATAGATGGAAGGTTTAGTTAAAAATTAGAAACTGAATAAGTATTATTGCCTTGAACCACAGCCTTGAAATGACAAGTAAAAAAATAATCTATTGTTTGTTCGGCCTTAGTATAAAGATAACTAGAACACAACTTTAATATGCATTGTATTCGATAAATAAAACAATCGATAATCGATTAGTGCGACGGTGCGACTTATTAAACATACTTTACGATTAAGTTAGTAAATATATGTAGTTAGCAGATAGAAATAGTAGACATACATATAATCACGTCTTTATCCCTTACGTGTAGACAGAGACCAACAATCTTAAAAAGACTGAAAGGTCTCGTTCAGCTGTATGCCTATATGATGGAATTGAGATTCAAATAATGACAGGTTGCTAGTTCATCGCCCAAAAGACGAATACCAAGTTTATTAACCTATCCCTTAGTTACATTTTACTACATCCATGAAAAAGAGATTTAGTAGTCCCACGCGGCATATTAATACTCTTCTATATATGTATATAGTATATATTTGCTTAGACAACTGCTGCAGTGTAGTTTGTTCCGCCGCTTAATCTACACGTGCGCTTTGGAAGCGGTATAGTTAGATTTAAGTGATGTGACGTCAATAAGTGATACCTTGTATCCAATTTTGAATATAAATCTATTCTATTAATCAACTTAATATTCTTTTATAATTGTAATTGACTACATTTGCAATACTCACCGAGTTGCTATGATACGAGCAAAATTATACATACCACCTGTATTATATTTATGACTCATATTTGCAAATAAACGTTTGACTTTGACTTTTGCAGTGAAAAATGTCGATCCACATCAAGGACTCGGAAGACTTGGCCACCAGGCTGTCGGAGGCTGGCGACAAGCTGGTGGTGATCGACTTCATGGCGACGTGGTGCGGTCCGTGCAAAATCATCGGGCCCAAATTGGACGAGATCGCTGCGGAAATGGCGGACTCTATCGTCGTTGTGAAGGTGAGGATAAGGACTTTAGTAAGTCAACAAATCTATACTTAATATTAGTAAAGCTGAAGTGTTTGTTTGTTTGTTTGAATGCGCTTATATCGGGAACTAGTGGTTCGAATTGGAAAATTCTTTTTGTATTCAATAGACCATTTATCGAGGAAGGATTTAGGCTGTATAATATCACGCTGCAATTATAAGGAGCGAAGAAATAATGGAAAATGTGAAAAAAAACGGGGAAAATTATTCACCCTTGAGGGCTTCAATGATGCCCAAAAGGAGTAATTTTGGCGCAAAATTTAAAGTTATCCTTAACATACATTCATATGATCACGTCTATATCCCTTGCGGGGTAGACAGAGCCAACAGTCTTGAAAAGACTGAATGGCCACGTTCAGCTATTTGGCTTAATGATAGAATTGAGATTCAAATAGTGACAGGTTGTTAGCCCATCGCCTAAAAAAAGAATCCAAAGTTTATAAGCCTACCCCTTAGTCGCCTTTTACGATATCCATGGGTGAGAAATGGAGTGGTCCTATTCCTTTTTCTATTGGTGCCGGGAACCACACGGCACCAATAAAATATAGAGTAATTTTTGCGCAAAATTTAAAGTAATCCTTAACAAAGGGCAGAAAAGATGTCTAGAAATAGCACAGTTGAATTTGCAGGTAAAATCAAGTGAACTTTAATACCTTAAACATCAACTACCATTACGAATGATAACGTAACAGACGCTCTTATCAGACGCACCGATAATGATTTGCAGGTATTATAGATAGCGTTATCACTCCGTCCTTATTCTGATTGCGGTGAGTGGCGTCATGTGAATGTTATTTGATTTCATTGTCGTTCATTCTTTGCTCCTTATAGTTGCAGCGTGATTTATATAGCCTAAAACCTTCCTCGGTAAATGGGTCTATTCAACGCAAAAATATTTTTTCAATTCGAACCCGTAGTTCCTGAGATTAGCGCGTTCAAACAAACAAACTCTTCAGCTTTATAATATTAGTATAGATCAGTGCGCTTTCACTCGAGTATATTCGCCGACATTCGGTCTTCCTTCACCAATTTTAACTACCACACATTTTTAAACGCCTTAACCGATTGTGATCAAACATGTCTAAGAACACTCGCATTTAAATCACCTTTAATTAAAAAACTAAGCTGAACTCATTTCATCGATTTGTATGCCACGGACAGATAGTAAAACAACCCTCTTTTTCCGTCGGGGCTTAAAAATATAACAATTTCCCTAAAATTATGTACATACCATGGCTTTTTCAACCATTTAGGAACGAATTTTCAAAAAGTTTGAATCTCAAACGGTTGATATAATACACAAAAGGTTGAATTCGGAAAAAAAAAAGAAAAAACAATTTTCCTAAAATTACTTATTGCGTTTTGAACTCGACTATACCGCTTATGACACAACACATTTGACTTACAGCGGCGGCTGCGGCACGAATTTAAGAATGATGCAATGATGTACGCCCACTCGTTTTTTGACCACGCATTGGTCATTGAGATAAGGAAATGTATCGATTTTTACATACACATACATACTGACATTATTTACTAAACATTTTGTTCGAAACTTCGCCTCTCGTCATGAGAATTTCAGATAAGAACAAGTCAAGAAAAATTATATATTGACTTTTTTGTTTCTGTTTGACAAATTTAATTAATATTGATTACATTTATAGATTTATAAATTTCGAAAGAATGTTATTTATGATGTCTAGATTGGAATTTGGTGAGAACATAGATTTGTTAAATGTATCATGAATTAATTTTTTATAACTGAATATTAAATTTAAATAAAATCGTTTCAGTACTTTTGAGTTTATTCGATACATACTTACGTATAGTATCGTCTATCTGTTTTTGAAACGACTGACAGGTTGCTAGCGCATCACCTACTAGAAGAATCCCAAGTTTGTTAGCCTATCCCTTAGTCGCCTTTTACGACATACAAGATATGGAATATTCTTATTATAAATTCGTTACAAACGAAAAATACAAACCTTATATGTAGGTGTAATTTGCGCATTATAAGCGCGTGTTATAAACCAGTTTTATATATTTTTTATATTTTTTTCTAAATTGTCACTCAGTATTTAAAAAACAATGCTGTCTTCTTCAAAAGGCTGAAACAATGATATGCTTTGGGAAAAAAACAGTAAATTTTTGCCTACCCGACCTCAACCCAGCTTGGGAAGTAAATTAAAACAATGCCATCCATTAATTTAATTTAAATTATAACAAATACCCGTTAAGTACTCTTTCTATACTAATATTATAAAACTGAAGAGTTTGTTTGTTTGTTTGAACGCGCTAATCTCAAGAACTACTGGTTTGAATAGATAAATTCTTTTTACTACGCTTTTATTAGCTTGGGTTGTATGTATGTATGTATGAATGTAACGGAATCTTTGAGCTTAATTTTCACTGATTTCTAAACGTCTGATCAACTTGAAACTTTGCACACTTATCAAGGACCGATGACAATGCAATATTTTGATAAGAGTTTCTCATTATCCTTATTAAAACTGCCAGGATTAATAAATTCATTTTTAGATCCTTCGTATGAGAGTAAGAGAGACAGAGATAGCACCATTGCCAGTAACCTCCATACAAGAAACCAAGAAGTTCTGACGTATAAGGAGTCCAAAAAGAGATGTAATATATTTCCATATAATGTTACTATTAAGCTGAGGCTTTTTTATTACATCGCATCGCTCCATTTAGAATTACCATTAGAAACAATAGTAGAATTAGTAGAATATTTTAAAACAATAAAAAATATATAAGTAATAAAACAAAAGTAATAAATGAAAATTGAACAACTAAATTTACAACAATACAAGAATAAAGTTACTACCTACAGAACTTTGTGATATTTAATACGTATTTAACATATTAATGCAATTCTTGAATTAACATTAGGTATCTTTTGCCTATTTATAATAGCAACACTGTAATACTCGTTTAAGAAATGAGTGACATTTATTTATGTCAAATAAGTTTTGCAGTAAGTTTCGAATTCGATTAGAAAACCTGTAAACTTTCTTTCTGTTTTTTTATACCGGTGCTTGTGTATTTACCTATTTGCACTTTGTTTTGTGCTGATAACTTGTCGTTATTTGTAGTTTGGAATCTTCCGTTGAGTCGAGCTTTGTTCTTCCGAATATTCGTGTGATTTTATCATCTGAGATTGGACTCTGACTGTGTTCACTGTGTTGTGCAGATAGGACTCCTGTAAAAAGTACCTGATTATTTGAGATAGGAGTCCCAAGTTTGTGTTTGTTTTTGTGAAAGACAGTTTTACAACGAAAGTGCCACGATGTCTTCCGATAAACATTGTTGCGTTCCTGGTTATAAAGGCAGTGGAGGTATGTTTGAAATATTTTTGTTCCTGTATCAATCTGCCTCTTAATCTTGTGGTTTGATTCCTGGCAAGGCCACAATCGAAAATTGTTATGTTTGCTGGATAGTCAAAAATATTATTAACAGTGATTTATCACTATAAAATTCTTTTCAACTGGGTTTAACAATCATCATACATACATGCATACATATAATCACGTCTATATCCCTTGCGGGGTAGACAGAGCCAACAGTCTTGTAAAGACTGATATGCCACCTTCAGCTATTGGGCTTTAAGATAGAATTGAGATTCAAATAGTGACAGGTTGCTAGCCCATCGCCTAAAAAAGAATCATGATGATGAGAATATTATGAGATTTAATCCAATCAGGCCACATATAATTTTAAGAAAGTTAGATGTGAAAACCTCCGACGATGGGCGCATGGTTGCGAAAGTCTTTTCTAGTAAGATAGTTATACTAGAAGTGTTAACTTCCAAAAAATAATTGTATAAAAAAACTAAACAACTACGCGTTTTATTGCTAATCAAACTAAAAAATAGAAAATAAATAATAGTTTAAAAAAAACTAAAAAACTACGCTTTATTGCTAATCAAACTAAAAAATAGAAAATAAAAATTAATGACAAAGGAATTATAAAACAGTAGTAGCAAGTCGAACAATCAGTTATAGTCAATTACCTCTGATTAAAATTATAACAAAATTAAATTTATAAACAAAACAATTTAAATCAGAGTAAAAAGCGTGGGGTGCATTTTACTTCATTTTCATAACTCTCTTGTCATAAATATATGCTAATAGAATGATTTTAATATTTACTACATCAGGCACCCCACGCTTTTTACTCAGATTTAAATTGTTTTGTTTATAAATTTAATTTTTTTATAATTTTAATCGGAGGTAATTGACTATAACTGATTGTTCGACTTGCTACTACTGTTTTATAATTCCTTTGTCATTAATTTTTATTTTCTATTTTTTAGTTTGATTAGCAATAAAGCGTAGTTTTTTAGTTTTTTTTAAACTATTATGTTGAATAGACATTTATCGAGGAAGGATTTAGACTATATAACATCACGCTGCAACTTTAAGGAGCAAAGAAATATGCAATGGAAAATGTGAAAAAAACGGGGAAATTATTCATCTTTGAGGCCTTCAATGATGCCTAAAATAACTATTCCACGCGGACGAAGTCGCGGGCACAGCTAGTTTAATATAAATTATGACAAATACCCGTTAACTACTCTGTATTCACACAAAAAGACAAACATTTAACATTGTTTAAATTGAATCCTAATTCCCACATAATACTTACATTATCTTCGTTTGAGTACACAAGAAATAAAACGCTTTATTGGTGTCCGCTCGCGGTTTTACTCGGTTTTCATTGTAGCTTCATTGTTATTTTTATGCATAAGCTGAATTACTGTTAGATGTCATCAAAATCGGTTTAGTTATATTTAGCGTGAAATTACATAAATTTCGCATTTACAAAATAAGTATGAAGACTTAGTATGAAAAAAGTATAGGATAACTCCATCTCGTTTCTATGGATGTCGTAAAATACGACTAAGGGATAAGCATATAAAATTCTTTTAGGCGATGAGCTAGAAACCTGTCACTATTTTAATCTCTATTCTATTATTTAGCTAAACAGCTGAACGTGGCCTAGCAGTCTTTTCAAAACTATTGGCTCTGTCTACCCCGCCCGGGATTTAGACGTGATTAATTAGTACGTAATATGAAGAATTTACGATGAGGCTTACAAGGAAAAAGTATTTGTAAACTCGACTCGTCTTAACTAAGACTACGGTTTTATGTTAATAATTTTTTATCTTTATTTATCTCACGTTCTGATATGAATAGTTAAACATTCATATTATTATTTAAAGAGCGTGACATTCAGTGACATCGTATGAACGTACTTTTATTAATTTGAAATGTATGTTGTCATTCCATTCATAAGTGTGTTGAATGGTTATTTTTCTTGCATCAGAATGTTTCTTTACCAGTTCATACATATTTTTTTTAGTATATACATTTAATCACGGTGGTATACCTTGCGGGTAGAGAGAGCCAACAGTCTTGAAAAGACTGATAGGCCACGTTAAGCTGTTGTTTGGCTTAATGATAGAATTGAGATTCAAATAGTGACAAGTTCCAAAGCGCATGTCTAAAAGAAGCGACGGAACAAACTACACTGCAGCATTTTCACCGGACGTCAATTTACAAATATAGAAAAAAGTAGTACTCTTTAAATCTAAATAGTGGACGAATGCACATTGTTTACACTAGAAAAATATGAATGAAATTAAAAGCTAATGATTTCAATACGAATATTTGGTCAGATCAAATAATGTGGATTTTTTCTCGATTCCAGGTGGACGTTGACGAGTGCGAGGACATCGCCACAGAGTACAGCATCAACACGATGCCGACATTCGTGTTCGTGAAGAACGGAAAGCCAGTGGAGCAGTTCTCCGGCGCTAACGTGGAGAAACTGAGGACCACGATCCTGAAACACAAGTAGACACCGGGCGTGCGCAGAAATACGGCTTTTGTCGACTCTTCGCGTTGGGCAACTTATTTCAATGGTTACTTTGGTGATAGAAATTGGTTTGGGGTCTTTGAAAATGTCTTATTTGTTCCAGATAAAAAATAAAGTAATTAAATATACCTACGATCAATGATTTGTTTGAAAAATCTTGTGTTTTGTTGTTTGGTTCAGATTTTTAGCTAATTAGGCTGTAACTTTTTGCAGGGCAAATTTTTTTTTATATTCTGTTCTTCGTCTCGAAATAGTTTTAATTTTGTCTCAAGATGTATATAAAACACAAATAGTTAGACCTTATCGCAAATAGTTGCCCAATGTAAGAGGAAAGAAGCAAGATTTTAATTTTAACGTTGGCAACACAGCGTCCGCCATTTTGAGTTCCATACGCATAGCTATTGCATTTATCCGATTCGTTGGCGATTTCCAACATTCGATTTCAAATTTAATACATAATGGTGGCCTTAATTAGATACAGTTTGTAGAAATAGCTTTAAGAAATCGGATTTCGATGTATATACATCACATCACTATGAAAAGAACCTTGATGGGAATACAAAAGGCTGCCAATTGCCCCAAAAACTTAATTTGAATGACGTGTAAAATGTCTCGATGAAAGCGTTCACAAAAACAAAGCTGTGTTATTTCAACTAATTACAGCACTACACATTTTTCAAGAAGATTTTCTGATTGGTCGGTATGTTGAAGAACGCATTCTGATTGGTCAGGTGGGTTATGCCTAGTATTGGTCGATACAAATATAAAGATAGCCAGTGTGATGTTTTTCGATGTAAGTGTCACAAGCACGTTTTTAACAGAATACACACAAGTCGTGTTTTATTTCTGCGTATTATTATATGTTAAAAGTATTGTTAATTCAGTAAATATTGTGAAAATATTTCGGACTATTATTTCCTCTTTTACACCGGCGTTAAACATGGTTTGTATGAAAACATCCATCCATATAATCAAGTATTTATCCCTTACAGGGGTAGACAGAGCCAACCAAGGCTTAAAGATGGAATTGTCATTCAAATAGTGACAGGTCGCTCGCCCATCACCTATAAGAAAGAATCCAAAGTTTATCAGCCAATTATACCTTAGTCGCTTATTACGACATCCACGGGAAAGAGATGTCCTATAGTGCCGGAAACCACACGGTATGAAAACATTATGAAAATGAAACCAATGTGGAAAACAAAGAAAACAACCTTTTTTCACATTAAGCCAGTTATAGAGCCTAGATGATCGTACATAGATCAAATTGCCCGAAACCGAAGAGCTTGCATGAAGAGATAGAACTATGCAGGGCTCTTGGAAGATGTAGTCTCTGCCTACACCCCCGAGAAAAGTGCGTGATTTTTTTGTATGTATTTGGTTCCAAAATCATTTTCGCTTCTGAAGCTTACTTACGTGTATTTGTCAGGTCGGTACAATTTCCGGCGAACGCACAAAATTTTTTCTTATAAATATTAATATAGGTCCACAATAAAACAACTTGATAACATTATGACATCACGATTTTACATACGAAATGAACCAAAAATACTTACTTTTATTTAATACTGGTACATAAGTGACGGTATTATACTAAAAAAGCTGTGAAATTCTATCGCTGTCCCGTTTTACGTCATAAAAAAAATTGAAACGGCTATAGTTAATCGCGCGTGCCCCGTTACAGAGGTCAGCTTGCATTTAATAGACAACAAATCTATATATTAATGACAATCAGGTGAGTAGGAATAACATGTCTGAAAAAAAAACTCAAAATGCAACTTATTTAACTTATTTATTGAATTATTTTTTTATCTGTACACTTCATATCGTAATGTCTAAAATCGAAATCATATCTAAACAACTAACTTACAAACTTAAAATCATTTATCTAACTGAACAAATGACTTTCATCTACTTAAAAATAAAGTTATTATACACTGACTCACATAATGCGTTGGAAATATGACCTTAATGTAGTGTAATAGAGTTGATTTACAAATATTCTGGCATCGACCACAGATTTAAGAACAGAAAAAATTTATTATGGGACTAGACTGAACAAGTGATGAATCTTCTTATTATATTTATGAAGGTTAAGTCTGCCAAGTTTTCACCAACTTACTTTTTCTTCCCTAAGATCAACTTTGACGAAATTCCATCAAATTCCAATGTTTCATTTGGAAATTACAACTAAAGTACGTTTGTATAAAAACTTTGTATCCATACATTAACTTTGTCTATGAAACCATAAAATATGAACAAAAAATGTGTCTATGGTGCGAAAAAAATACAGCGGTTCTTCTTTATTTATTGTTATTTATTATAATTACAAAAAGCTAAACTATTTATTAGATCAGAAGCGTCAACCATATAAATACAAAAAATATTAAATTGCTCAAGATCACTCGATCCAGCACACCATGGTATAAAAGGTCCATCTTTTTACCCATAGGCATATACATTCAATTTCATCATACAGCTGAATGTGGCCTTTCCGTATTTTCTTGACTGTTGGCTCTATATACCCCGCAAGGGATATAGACGTGACTATATGTATGTATTATAGAGATGCTTGAAACACTTGTCAAGGGCGTCGGTGGTCGAAATAAGTCGGTTAAAACGCACGATGCGCAAAAAGGCACAGGGTCTAATCCCACCTCGGCCAATTACTATTTTCGAGGTTATGTACATTAGTTTAAATACTAACCAAAGCTCTTACGGTGAGGGAAAACATCGTGAGGAATCCTGCACATTCAGGCAACTGGATGTGTAACCATGATCAATCCAATACGGGTTAGGTTCCCCTGCAAAGGTTGCGGAGGTCAGACGGCAGTCGCTTCGTGTAAAACCCTGACTCACCCAATCCAGGGTCCATGGTCAAAGGCACACCCCGGGCTCCTCTCCAGAGTGGTGAGGATGCAACCGGGACTATAGCCAGGAGGAAGAAAATTCTTGAAACAATTGTCTTTGCAATATCACCCAACGCACTATGAATGTCCAAATCTGCAAAAGAAGATAGTATACGTTATAGAAGTTTATATGCGTAGGAAGTTTGTAAAAGTTTAGAGTATTGTTGGTAGAATGATTATTGTATTCTGATTTCTTTTTAACCGCCTTTAAAAAAAGGTGGTTCTCACTTTATCTATGTTTGTATGTATGTACTAGCGGCCCGCCCCGGCTTCGCCCGGGTGGACTTTTTTTTGTGTTTTATATTT
This sequence comes from Amyelois transitella, assembly GCF_032362555.1. NCBI lineage: Eukaryota > Metazoa > Arthropoda > Insecta > Lepidoptera > Pyralidae > Amyelois > Amyelois transitella. Next base: position 5,708,880 of record NC_083530.1, on the reverse strand, counting down.
TGAAATAAACAAAGAGTAATAAACATTTCTCTCAGGCGATAATATTTTTTGGAGTGCGTGTTTTTAATTTCACGATATTTCAGAATCTATTTATCCAATCACTGAGCTGTAAAGGACAAAGTTTATCTCCGTAAAACGCACGCACGGAAAGATTTTCGGTAGCGCTTTTTTCCCGGATTACTTTATGAATGTTGAATAATCTACCTGAAAACTAATTTATTTCAAAACAAATTTATGCCTATGTCACTTTTGAAGGTCTATTCTATATCTGTGCCAAATTTTATTAAAATCGGACCAGTATTGAGTTTATTCCACACAAACATACAAAAATACAAATCTTTCCTCTTTATTATTAGTGTAGATGTAGATTATGTGATTATTTCGCGTTTCGTTGAACGGTTTTTCAGGAAAGTCTTTGTTACACTTAGAATAACTTAACATATAAACAAGTCTATATCCCTTGCGGGGTAGACAGAGGCAACACTAAAAGGCCACGTTCAGCTATTTGGCTTAATGATAGAATTGAGATTCAAATAGCGACAGGTTGCTAGCACACCGTCTAAAAGATCGCCTATCTCTTAGATCACCCTGGAGATGAAAAGATGGAGTGGTCCTATTTAATTTTTTATTGGTACCGGGAACCACATAAATATACCATCGTTGGGTCTAATCTAGTAGTAACTTAGTCTTAGAATCTCGTTACTCGTAACACAAGTCTCAAACTCACTCACTATTATTAAATATACCATAGTTGGATTAGTACATAACTCGTTAATCTGTGTATTTTGACAAAAAAAATAATAAAAATAGAGACACCCCCCCCCCCCCCTACTCCCTCCTCCTCTTCCCAACAACGTGCGGTCATTTATGACTCGTGTTAAATATAGGTACTATACTAACTCACTTCGAGGCTAACTCAATCTTTGACAAAAAAAATTATAATAGAGACACTCACATTCCCCCCCCCCCCCCCCTACTCCCTCCTCTTCTTCCCAACAACGTGCGGTCATTTATTACTCGTATTAAATATACTATACTAACTCACTTCGAGGCTAACTCAATCTTTGACAAAAAAATGATAATAGAGACACTCACTTCCTCCCCCCCCTACTCCCTCCTCTTCTTCCCAACAACGTTCGGTCATTTATTATTAAATATACCATAGTTGGATTAGTACATAACTCGTTAATCTGTGTATTTTGACAAAAAAATAATAAAAATAGAGACCCCCCCCCCCCTACTCCCTCCTCTTCTTCCCGAGGGCGTGCGGTCATTTATTACTCGTATTAAATATACCATAGTTGGGTTACTACGTAACTCGTTAATCTGTGTATTTTGACAAAAAAAATAAAATAAAATAGAGAAACTCACCCCCCCCCCCCTACTCCCTCCGCTTCTTCCCGAGCGCGTGCGGCCGCTCGTGCTCCCGCTTGCGGCCCGGCTTGTCGGCGCGCTTGGCCTCGCTCAGGAACCGGTCCAGGCCGAACGGGTCGAAGTCCGCCTCCGTTTGTTGTCGGGGCTGGGGAAATTGTTTGTTTGTTTATTTGTTTTACTTGTGTAATTTGTCAAAAAGGAATACTATAAAACACTAGCTTTAACGGCGATTGTTTTACTTCGAGGATTCTAAATCGATCTGTGTAATATGTCAAAAATGAAGTTGCATGAAGCTTATGAATGTAGATGAAGCGAAGGAAGTGTGCAGAGATCGTGGCAAGTGGTAAGAGGTAGTCTCTGCCTACACCTCCGGGAAAGAGGCGTGATTTTTATGTATGTATGTTATGTATGTATGTACTAGCGGTCCCGGCGAACGTTGTTTTGCCATATAAATATATTTTAAAAGTAATTTCTAGTAAAAAAAAATGTTAAAGGTGCACATCCCTCATCACTAAGGGGTATGAAAAAAAGATGTTGGCTGATTCTCAGACCTACTCAATATGCTGACAAAATTTCGTGAGAATCGGTCAAGCCATTTCGGAGGAGAACGGGAACGAACATTGTGACACGAGAATTTTATACGGGGTGACATTTAAAACAACTGCATCCTTTTAAACATAGACTAAACCCATGCTTCTGAGCAGTTTGAGCCTATTTTTATTTAAATTAAACGTCATCATTTTCACATTTAAAGAACCCTCAAAAAAGAAATTAAAACTAAACATGTAAATAAATGTCTTAAAAATTAATTATTTTTCTAGTGTCAAGATTCACAGTGCGAAATGGTTACTAACCGTTTACGCTATCTACTGAACTCCGCATGGCCATAGCGCATTGCGACATTCAACCTAAATTTCATAACACTGAGATTAAAATTCTATCAAATTGCATGATAGAAATTTTTTTTTTTCGTACTTTCTGAAATATGAACCGATATTTTTCTTTTAACGTTTTTAAATATCCTTTAGATAAGTACACTTAACAGTTTAAATTTATGCAGTTGAATTAAAAGTCACCCTGTATATAAGAAGATAGTATAAAAATATATAGTAATAAAATATGTCACCGGTTCGTCTCTAGCGTTAGGGTTGTCTCTCTCAAACTGCACAGGCCCGGCTCGAGTGTTGTTACTGCTGGTGCCCGCGAATTCTTTGTCGGCTACGAATCTGAGAAAAAAAAATATTTTATCCGTCAAGTTATAAGTATATAGTAAAATGAAGTATAGTCGAGGTTAGTGCCTCGTAACGCAAGTAACGAACTTATTTCGAGGATAAGTCAATCTGTGTAATTTGTCCTGTAAAAATATAAATGGAATCGTGTAGTTTTCGGCACTTTAGAAACCTTTAGAATCATTCCCAAATCTTTCCCATGGATCTGGTAAAAAGCAATTAAGGGATAGGCTTGTAAACTTGGGATTCTTCTTTAAGGTGACGGGCTAGCAACCTGTCACTATTTGAATCTCAATTCCATCATGAAGCCATACAGCTGAGCGTGGCCTTCCAGTCTTTTTGAGACTGTTAGCTCCGTCTACCCCGCAAGGGATAGAGACCTGATTATATGTATGCAAATTATAAGGGCAGTCAAGATTATCGTACAAATCTTGTATCATTTATATTAGTATGGATGGAACTATGCGAAAAAATTAAAATCGAAAATTTCATAGTATATTTTATACCTATCCCAAAGTAAATAATGTTTTCTGTTTCACTTTTTCTTATGGTGCAATAAGCAGTAGTAGTAAGTTTATCTATCTATCTAAATCATCAATTGTCTCCGCCCACCCCGCACGGGTCATAGACGTGGTATACTATACCTGCGGGTATTAGCCAACTGGTCCATGTCTCCGCCGTAATTGTCTTTGTCGGCGTTCCTGCTCGGCCGGTAGATGTGGGCGCCGACCGAGTCCTGGTTACGCCACGGCTTGTCGTACACGTTGTAGGCTTCGTCGTCGCCGTAACCTGGGGAAAACGTGAATTTTTTTTTGTTATAACAATGATAAAGGGTCAGGTCAAAAGTACCCGAAACCGCCGAGCTTGTATGAAGAGAGTTATGAATGTGGACGAAGCGAAAGAAGTATGCAGAGATCGTGGCAAGTGGAAAGAGGTAGTCTCTGCCTACCCCTCCGGGAAAGAGGCGTGATTTTATGTATGTATGTATGTATGTATGTATAACAATGATGTAAGAAAATACGTTATCACTTGAACGTCGAACAATTGTAAGTACATGAAATTTTATGGCGTATCCTTATAATGTAAAATACATTTGCGCGGGCGAAGTCGCGGGCAAAAGCTAGTATATATATATACTAGCGACCCGCCCCGGCTTCGCACGGATGCACAGCCGATACTAAATATATCTCTATTAGAACTAACTAAAGGACCGCCCGCAAAGCGGCTAACTAAGTCTTGTTCACTTCGCAACGGGCCGTGCAGCAGAAATCGTAATATTTTAATTTCACCACAACTTCAAAACCAATCGTCCAATTTTAATCATTCGAAGACCAAATATTATCAACATAAACTGTACTTATTGATGAAATTATTTATTTTGATAAGGATTAATAGCATGAGTAAAGAAAACGCGTTTAAATGTAGACCAAACAAAATTAAAGATTTTTAAATAAAAATGTGGTTGTTGTGCCTCACTCGACATAGATAGGTGTAGTGTGTCGCGGACTTTTTTGTAGATATTTTTAAGATCTACAATTAATTAAAACATTTTATGGTTCTATCTTTCGTAGTTTAGGCAGCGTACGCAAAATAAGTAACTTTTTGGTTGATTTTTTTCAGTTTGTGTCCGAAAAATCCAAATATATTACGGAACCCTATTTTTTTCCAAAATAAAATATAGTCTATGTTACTCGTGGATAATGTAGCTTTCGAATGGTGAAAGAATTTTTAAAATCGGTCCAGTAGTTTTTCAGCCTATTCATTACAACCAAACAAACAAACAAACAAAGTTTCCCTCTTTATAATATTAGTGTAGATATACAACGCTCACCGCTGTCCATTCCCTTGCTGTTGTTGAACAGTCTCTGGTCGAACATGCCTTCCCCGCCCTGGTTCGTCTTCGCCGGGAGCCCTAGAGCTATCTGTTCTGAGATGTCGCGTTCACGGTCTTTCACTAGTTTAGATCTGCGGACAAACATACAAATTAACAATCGATATATACATACATACATAAACTCACGCCTCTTTCCCGGAGGGGTAGGCAGAGACTACCTCTTTCCACTTGCCACGATCCCTGCATACTTCCTTTGCTTCATCCACATTCATAACTCTCTTCATGCAAGCTCGGCGGTTTCGGGCACTTTTGACCTGACCCTTCACCAGGACAGGCAGATTATCGATATATGTATACATTTTTTTCTAATTCAATTTAGTGAACTAACAATTTTGCAGTATATTATGCTGTAAAGTATATAAAATACTAACTGTGCCCGCGACTTCGTCCGCGTGGAATAGTTATTTTGGGCATCATTGAAGCCCTCAAGGATGAATAATTTTCCCCGTTTTTTTTCACATTTTCCATTATTTCTTCGCTCGTAATAGTTGCAGCGTGATGTTATATAGCCTTAAGCCTTCCTCGATAAATGGTCTATATTCAACACAAAAGGAATTTTTCGAGTTCCTGAGATTAGCGCGTTCAAACAAACTAAAAGTACTTTAAGTACATGCAAAATTAAACCTGTTTACAATTAAATTTGTTAAGATCGTACACCATCACGTTACATTTTTAATTTTGATGTCAATTTTTAAGTTTGAACACAAAAGCATATTTATAATAAAAAAAAAAATATGAGAATAGAACAAAAATAGAATCATGACTTTTGTCTTCTTATAATTTCAGAATTGCGGCACTACAATATTACCAATCATCTCTTTCCTATAAATGTCGTAAAAGGCGACTAAGGGATATGCAAATAAACTTGGTATTTTTCTTGTAGGCGACGGGGCCAGCAACCTGTCACTATATGAATCTCAATTCTATCATTAAGCCAAACAGCTGAACGTGACCTTTTAGTATTTTCGAGACTGTCGCCTCTGTCTGCCCTGTAAGGGATAAATACGTTATCACACGTGTGTGTACCTCTTGTCCGGCGCCGCTCTTGCTATGTTCCTCTCCCTCTGCCTATCCTTGTGTCTCCGCCCTCAAATCTCGATTCTATCATTAAGCCAAACAGCTGAAAGTGGCCTTTTAATCTTTTCGATACTGTCAACTCTGTCTGTCCTGTAAGGGATAAATACATGAACACATGTATGTGTGTACCTCTTGTCCGGCGCCGCTCTTGCTATGTTCCTCTCCCTCTGCCTATCCTTGTGCCTCTCCGCCCTCAGCTTGTCCCTCTCGGCCGCTGTGAGTCCGCTCTCGTCCGCCTCCTCTTGTTCTTCGTCCTCCGGGCCGCGAATGCCTGGTTGAAGGGAGAATAGTTACTCGATTAAATGTATACAATCTAGTTATAAAATAATGTAAAGGTTCACCTTTGTAAAGTGGAAAATAAATTATTAAAATACGGTTGAATTGAGAATTCCTGTGTTTTTGAAGGAGGTTAAAAAAAAATAATTTATCGATATTGCCGAGAGGTAAATTTTATGTAAACACTAGCGGCCGGCCGTGGCTTCACCCGGTTTATTCCAACTGTGTACGTCATTTCATCAAAATTGGTTCAGTTAGTTTTTGAGTTTATTCGTTACAAACATAGAAAGCTACTAATCTTATCATTAGCTTTATCATTAGTAGAGATAGATAATATGATTGTTTTTCTCATCTTCTTGAATGCGCTATCCGAATCGAAGGATAACACTAATAGTACCTGGGGACCGAGCGGTGTTCGATGGACGTCAGTCGATCAGATCAGATTGTACTAATATTATAAATGCGAAGGTTTGTGAGTGTGTCAGTATGGCAGTGTGTCAGTGTGCCAGTACACTGCGCTGCGCCAGGCGCCGCTCCAGCTGTGTGTCAGTGTGTGAGTGTGTCAGTGTGTCAGTGTGCCAGTACCCGCGCGGTGGTCGCGCGCGCGCTGCGCCAGCGCCCGCAGGTGGTCCTCCTTGCGCTCGCGCTCGCGCTGCGCCAGGCGCCGCTCCAGCTGTGTGTCAGTGTGTGAGTGTGTCAGTGTGTCAGTGTGCCAGTACCCGCGCGGTGGTCGCGCGCGCGCTGCGCCAGCGCCCGCAGGTGGTCCTCCTTGCGCTCGCGCTCGCGCTGCGCCAGGCGCCGCTCCAGCTGTGTGTCAGTGTGTGAGTGTGTCAGTGTGTCAGTGTGCCAGTACCCGCGCGGTGGTCGCGCGCGCGCTGCGCCAGCGCCCGCAGGTGGTCCTCCTTGCGCTCGCGCTCGCGCTGCGCCAGGCGCCGCTCCAGCTGTGTGTCAGTGTGTGAGTGTGTCAGTGTGTCAGTGTGCCAGTACCCGCGCGGTGGTCGCGCGCGCGCTGCGCCAGCGCCCGCAGGTGGTCCTCCTTGCGCTCGCGCTCGCGCTGCGCCAGGCGCCGCTCCAGCTGTGTGTCAGTGTGTGAGTGTGTCAGTGTGTCAGTGTGCCAGTACCCGCGCGGTGGTCGCGCGCGCGCTGCGCCAGCGCCCGCAGGTGGTCCTCCTTGCGCTCGCGCTCGCGCTGCGCCAGGCGCCGCTCCAGCTGTGTGTCAGTGTGTGAGTGTGTCAGTGTGTCAGTGTGCCAGTACCCGCGCGGTGGTCGCGCGCGCGCTGCGCCAGCGCCCGCAGGTGGTCCTCCTTGCGCTCGCGCTCGCGCTGCGCCAGGCGCCGCTCCAGCTGTGTGTCAGTGTGTGAGTGTGTCAGTGTGTCAGTGTGCCAGTACCCGCGCGGTGGTCGCGCGCGCGCTGCGCCAGCGCCCGCAGGTGGTCCTCCTTGCGCTCGCGCTCGCGCTGCGCCAGGCGCCGCTCCAGCTGTGTGTCAGTGTGTGAGTGTGTCAGTGTGTCAGTGTGCCAGTACCCGCGCGGTGGTCGCGCGCGCGCTGCGCCAGCGCCCGCAGGTGGTCCTCCTTGCGCTCGCGCTCGCGCTGCGCCAGGCGCCGCTCCAGCTGTGTGTCAGTGTGTGAGTGTGTCAGTGTGTCAGTGTGCCAGTACCCGCGCGGTGGTCGCGCGCGCGCTGCGCCAGCGCCCGCAGGTGGTCCTCCTTGCGCTCGCGCTCGCGCTGCGCCAGGCGCCGCTCCAGCTGCGCGCGCGCCTCCACCGCCTCGCGCGCCTTGCGGTCCGCGATGTACAGCGCCTCCGCCAGCTTCGAGAAGTTCTCGTTGATGTGCGTCTGCTGCAGCCCGCGCCCGTCCGCCGCCAGCCGCTTGTCCAGCGGGATCGTGTAGCCTGCCCGAGGGAACGCATTGCTCAATCAACAAGGGCAGCTTGATTATACACTATCGCATTACATTAAGTCTGTAATGGTAGATATGTACATACATACATAAATCTGTCAAACAGCTATCCATAAATAGGTTGAACAGCCACGGTGACGCCACATATCCTTGCCTAACGCCTTTCTCAATCTTAAACCACTCAGCGTGCGCTCCGTTTATCCTGACACAAGCACTCGAATCCTCATATAAGGATTTCAGTGCTCGTATTAAGAGACAGAAATCCTGACCACAATTCATTCCTCTCAACTCTGTCATAGACCTTTTCCAGATCTACGAATGAGCAATAGACTTTTTGACTCTTGGCCAAAAACTTTTCGGCTATGCATCGCAATGAAAAGACCTGATCAGTACACCATTTCCTTTTAAATTTGCCGACGACGCTAAGCAGGCTTATACCACGATAATTTTTGCAGTCCAGCTGTGACCCTTTTCCTTTGTAAAGTGGCACGATAACAGTCATACACCAATCTTTTGGATTTGGATGTTGGATCTTTTGGTACTCGGCCGCTTCGGCCGAGTACCAAAAGATCCAACACAAATAGAAAAGGCAGTACAACTGACTAACTTCTACGCCTTTTCCTGCTTTTAGCATCTCGACCGACACTCTATCATACCCAGCAGCCTTCCACGCTTTCATACTCTTAAATGCTTAATTTCGAACATTTCAATTTCGCCTTCCATGGCATTCTCTTTTCATTTTTATAGCAGAAATCTTTATTGTTTCCTTCCTTTTTTTTCAAATAAACTTTCAAAATGGTCCTTCCATATCTTTAGCGCACATTCTTCTCCTTTCACAACGCTTCCATCCTGGCTTCTGATACTGGTCAGCTCTCTGGTTATAGTTTTTCCTCGGGCTGATCTTACGGATTGCCAGATTACTTTCAGATTTGACTGAAAGTCTTCTGAAAGCCTTTTATCAAATTCCTCTTTATACTCTTCTTTCTTTCTATTAACAACTTTCTTAACCAAATCTTTCATTTTTTTATATTCCTTACGTGCTTCATTCACATCTTCATCCATAACCTTTTGCATTCTCAAGTTAGCTTTTGCTGCTAACAAATCCAGCCATGCTTTCTTCTTTTCTCGCACAAGTTCTTGCACATCTTGACTCATCCACGCACTTTTGTGATTTTTTCCTTTTCTTCTTCTACTTACACCACACACTTCAACAGCTACTTTCACAATTCTTTCTTTAAATTCCTTCCATCCATCTTAAATATCGCTCATCTCATCTAAATCTTCAAATTCATCCTTCAGTCTATTAATATGCTTCTTGCCTACATCCATATCTTGCAAATTTTCTACTTTCACTCTTTCTAAAGCGCTAGTTTGCTCCCTAACCCTTTGCCGCCAGCGATTGAAGATACCCCTTATCCGGGATATCACCAGTAAATGGTCCGAGTCAATGCCAGCACCGCCATATGCACGGGTATCCAGCACTTTGTTCTTCAATCTTTCATCTACAATCACAAAGTCTATCATACTTTTTAAAATACCTTCCACTCTTGTGTAGGTGTGGATCTTTTTATGTCGAAACATTGAGTTCGACACAAAAAGATCCCACTCTAGACAAATTTCTAATACACTTCTTCCATTATCATTCACCTTTTCGTCACCACACGCACCAAGCACCTTTTCATATCCATCACGCTTTACACCCACCCATCCATTAAAATCACCTAGCATAATAATCTTCTCATTTGGCTTGGTAACTTTCAATACTTCTCTTACACTATTCCAGAACTCCTCGTCTTCTCTTTTTGCTGTTGTTGTACCCCTCGAACCCACATCCCACGGTGCATAAACACCTAGAACGAAGATCCGAGTGATTCCAACTTTCAGCCTAATCCAAAGAAAGCGAGGGCTGACACACTCTTACTCATTCACACACTCAGCCATTCGTGCAGAAAGAATTAGACCGACCCCTTGACAGCCTCGGCTGGTACTGGAAATTCCAGACCAATACGCCGTGTAAGGGCCGTGCTGCGTCGCGTCGCATCCTTTCCGCTTCGTTTCATTCACGCACAACACATCCAAACGTCTTCCATCCATCATCTGGCATACTTCCTCAATCTTATCCTTCATTCCTCCTCTTACATTCATCGTCGCAAAGCGGCTTTCAGCAGACCGCATACCGCTCCCGCCAGGAACGTGATGGGGTGAGGGCACCATCGCCACCACTTAGGTGCTTTTTAAAATTTGCAGCCATGCGATCCCCACGAGGCGCAAGGGAAAAATAATGTCCGCCCCAGCTGAGCCCCGCATGCCAGGGTAAGGCTAGCCATTACCTGGTGGTCGCCCAACCCCATGGCGGAGGTGGCACGCTCGAGACTAGGCTCGTAGATTGGCGCAAGACTTAATGTTGGAATTGAGATTCAAACAGAGACAGGTTGCTAGCCCATCATCTATAAGAATCCCAAGTTTATAAGCATATCCCTTAGTCGACATCCACGGGAGAAAGATGGAGTGGTCCTATCCTTTTATATTAGTGCCGGAAACCACACGGCAAATTTGAACTATCTGCCTCAATATATCCACTTTTTATTATGGGAAAACCTTTAAAAATTTATTCAAAAAGAAAATCGGACGCAAATCACCATAATACTTGACAGCGAAAATTCTTGTAAGTATTGCAACGCGTGACGTCACGAATTTTGATTGGTGTTCATTGTCACGTGACTTGAGGGTGAAATATTTAATTACATTTTATTAAATAAAAAAATGATCCCTTGTTTATTGAGGAAAATATTGTGTTTTTTTATTATTTTTACTATAGAAACTACCTTTTTGTGGTAAAATTTTATACTTATTTGAGTACAGTCCACATCCCTATCATGTGAAATCAAAAGATTCGACAATTTTTAAGCATATGAAGTATCCTATAATAATGTAAAACATTTAAGGCAAAATTTTCTTAATTACAATGACATTAATTAGCTACGCGTTATTAACTAATTCATATGAATTAATTAATTCTAAGACCCCATCATCATCCACATTCAGCAGCATCAGAGCTCACTCACCTTTAGCGTTCTTCCAGTGCGACACACACGGCGGCACTTTCCAGTCTCTCTGCTGTTTGACGGAGACCCGCCTGGGGGGCGAGTGCAACACCGGCGCTGGAGGGGAAGGCGCCGCCCGCGGGATCTTCTTGTTTATCTGGAAGCGGGGGGGCTCCATGGGGTCCACTTGGGCTTCTACCATCCTGTGGGGGAATTGAAAGATCTGTTCACATCCTCTATTTCTATTCTATGTTTGTAAAGTTGACGTTGTTGAAGAAAATGTTGCAGTGCAGTTTGTTACCGCTTCTTCTGCACTGCGGTAAGCTTATCTTAAGTAATTTATTTGACGTCAACCAATGTTGTGTAACCAAAAGATATGACAATTATTAAGTGTTCTATAACAATAATGAATAAAACTTTTGAATTGGAATTGTGTATTCTGATCCCCTGGATCCGAATGGAATAAATTTACGTTTTTACATTTACGCTTACTTTAAAACTAACCAATGCTCTTACGTTGAGGTAAAACATCGTGAGGAAACCTGCACATTCAGGCTACTGGATGTGTAACCATGATCAATCCAATACGAGTTAGGTTCCCCTGCAAAGGTTGTGGAGGTCAGACGGGAGTCGCTTCGTGTAAAACTGCTGACTCGCACAATCTAGGATCCATGGTCAAAGGAATACCCCAGGCTTCTCTCCAGAGTGGTGAGGATGCAACCGGAACTAAAGCCAGGACACAGAATAAAATTTACAATAATTATTTTTAAGAAACAAACAAACTAACCTGATAACCCGCTGCTTAGCTCCGGAATTGAACGCGCCCCCTTGTTGCGCCGGAGTGTAGCGGATGTACTGCGCGGGCGCCTGAAAACATGAACCACTATCAGTGCTACTTAATGATTGGTTCTATCGCTGCTCGAAAACACGAATTTGAATTTAGAGCAGCATCATTTAACACGATACATAACACACCGTGTCGTTCTCGGCACCAATAGAAAAAAGGTTAGGACCACTCCATCTCTCTGCCATGGATGTCGCAAAGGTGACTAAGGGGTAGGCTTATAAACTTGGAATTCTTCTTTTAGGCGATGGGCTTGCACCTGTCACTATTTGAATCTCAGTTCCATTTGAAGCAAAACAGCTGGACGTAACCTTTTAGTTTTTTAAGGTTCTTTACTGTTTACCCCGCAAGGAATTCGGAGTCCTTCGGCATTACACCCCTAACAAAAAGGAATATCAACTCACAGCTTTGGGAGCAGCTTTAACAGGCATCGCAGCAGAAATCTTAGCGTTAGTCAGTTTCTCCAGTGCCAGCTTCGTCTTCTCTGTAATTTCTTGGATGTCCTCATCGTCCGGCTTTTGGAGAGTCGGGTTGTCTTCGGCCAACACCTCCGAAGGCAGGAGGTCTGTCAGTTTGGAGTAGATAATCTGAAAATAAAGATTTCTTTAATTAGAGGTGTGATAATTCACTAATTCCAATTTATATTTTGTTAATGTACCAAATAAACGATTTTTCTTTCTTTCTTTCTTTATAAGGGAGAAGGATGTTAGCTACACATTACACAAAGTAAGCCTTTTCAAAAAATTTATTTCTCAACAGTGACATGTAGTTACCGGCACTCAAAAATAGGACCACTCCATAACCTTTTCATGGATGTTGTAAAAGACGACTAAGGGAAAGACTAATAAACTAAGGATTTTTCTTATAGGTGATGGGCTAGCAATCTGGGACTCCTGGCTCTGTCTACCTCAATGGATATACACATGACTAAATCTGTTTCTCAGGATATATTTTTCAAATCAGGGATGTCCTGACCTTAATAATCTCATGATGATCATTAAAAAATTGATGTTAACATACCTTATCAGCACTATGTCCTTGTCGAGCTATAGCCGAGTATTTCACATGTCCAGACTCGTCCAGTTGCACCGCTAGAGCGTTGGATGTGCTCTCCTTGCCCCGCGCTCCCATACCCAGCGGGTATTGTGCCACGTGAATCTCGGGGAACGCCCCTCCATCTGCAAACGAAGTTTCAGTAAGCACAACATGTTTCAGTTAACATGTGGATATAACAATTTTTTTTCTTAACTTTATCATCTTCCTCCTGGCTATAGTCCTGGTTATATCGTCACCACTCTGGTGGGGAGCCGAAGGCGCACAATGGATAAGTCAAGTTTGTATATAAAGTGACTTCCATCTGACAGCTTTTGCAGGGGAACTGAAACCTTTTATGATCATGGTTATACAGTTGCCTGAATGTGCAGGTTTTCCATCACCGTAATTGTAAGCTGTATTCATTCAACATAATAAAGAGCAGAATATCAGTGCCTCACTCGCATAGCTGTGACTAAAGATTACACTGAGCATACAAACATCTTGGATAGCTGCTGTGCACATAGACAGTTATAGGTCGCGCGGTGGTTTAAGAACGCTCGGCAAAAGTAGAAGGGGCATGCGCAGTGATCAATTTTTAGGTCTATTAGGTGGGACGAGGAGAGAGGGGGGGCGGGTGTGCGCCGACGGCGACACGTATTGGTGGATTAGTCACTCTTTACTTCCCGCGTTGAGTTCGCGCGTCCCGTGTCTCTTGGGTACTGTTGCGCACAAATTGTTTTATCGTATTTGTACGCGACAACTTAAAATAATATATCAATTCTCAAACAGTACAAGTCGCCCCTACCCTATGTCCGTCCACGGTTGAATATAACTATGTCAAATTTCATCAAAATTGGTTCAGCCAGGTCAGGTTAAGTGTGAAAACTGAACATACATACACACATACACATTTTCGCATTTATAATATAAGTAGGGATTATAAGTATTTATAAGGCACAAAATCCATACTAACATTATAAGTATATTATAAGATATGGATATACATAGTTAAATAACCGAGTTAAAACATAGGCTACTTTTTTTTGGAAAATCACGCGGGCGAAGTTGCGGGACAACAGCTAGTATTAAATAAATTAAAAAAAAAACATTTCCCTTAGCATTTTTGAGCGCGAATATACACATGCGCCGTTTGCCCCCACTATTTTTTCCGAGCGTTCTTTAACCACCGCGCGACCTATAAAGGTAAAACTCTTGAAACGGGCCACCGCCGGAGAGGGGTGGGGAGGGGGGAGGGGGATGGGGGAGGGTGTAACACCACCCCTCCCGTGACCCCCCCTTGCCGTAAGCCTATAGTATTTTTTTTACGAATTTTTAAAGTTTTCATATAAAAAGTGTGCTCAAGGTCATTAACCGCCAGATGGGCAAGGGGGGGGAAAGTAAGAAGGGATGAAAGGGATGAAGGTGAGTTAAACCTAACCTAACCTATACTAGACTTTTTTACTCAGTTTGAACGCTCCGCTCGCTCCGCTTTGGTGGTTTACACCAACCTAACCTAACCGAACCAAGTTTGGTTTGTGACCTATTTGTTTTTTTCATTGCGGGGGGCTACCACCCCCCGACCCCCCCGTGCCGGGGGGCTGCGCCCCCCTGCTGTCCATTTACTGACAGTTACTTTCAGTAGATAAGATGACAGTAGCACATAACCGAAACGGTGGATTGCGTTCTGTTCATAGTTAGTGTCTTTTTTGTTTTTACTTTTAAGCAAAGTTTTGACTTTATTTTTTGTGCTAAAATATATTAATTAATGTATTGTACATGTTTAATGGACAAACTAATTATGTAATACTAAATTAACACAGTTTACAATGACAAACCGAAAATATTGCGTTGTTTAGTGCAATTTTTAAGATTTTCAAAAATTCATATAAAAAAGGGGGGCTTCCGGCAAAAAAAAATACTTGGGGGGGTCGTACAAACCCTCCCCCACCCTCCCCAACCTCTCTGGCGGTGGCCCGTTTTAAGAGTTAAGCCCAGTTAAATAAGTAAACATTCTATTCAACAAGGTTTTTTTTAGTTTGTGTCAAAATTACAAGCTACATACATTTAAACGGGTGCAGTAGAACTTGACTGCCTATAAGTCATATACAACACGGCGCATTTACCTCCAAAATCTTCTTCATTGCGGGGCACCCAACCTTTCCTTTGCCCGTATGGCGGTACGCTACTCTGGGACACCACTAAGGCACTACCGACACGTTTCGCCTTGAACTCGTCATCACGGTCCCACACTTGCTGTGTTGGAGCCGGTAAAAGGCTGGAAAATAGCAAAACAAAATCATCAAACACGGGCTACCAAGGTGCGTTGTCAGTGGTTGGTCAGAAATCACACTTTGTTTTGAGTCGATACTAGCTTAAATATAAATTGTTGTTGTAATACTTAACGTTGTAAAGAACATGACTTCAAAATAATCATTATATTTATATTAAAATAATTACAAAATAAATAAACTCACCTCGTCAGAGACGACATTTTGGCTTTAAAATACTTTAAATTACACATACAACATAGACAAAAATTGTACATAGAGCAGAGCAGTCAAATCTAAACTGTCAAAACACATGACAGTTCTTCTGTTGTCGCTGGTTCAATTAGGATTCCTTTATTATTTTAATTTTTTGAATAAATGGTTTCGATATCAAATGGTCGTTGTCTCATTTCAATCGTAGTCTGACTATACAAGACCCCTAGATTCTTTTTGGTTAACAATTATTTATTTACCAAAAAACTTGTATAAAGAGAGTTATGAACATGGATAAAAAGAAGGAATAAGGATATGATCGTGACAAGTGGAAAGACGTGTAGCGGGAGCGATGAGTCGGCTCGACCGCCACCAAAGGGAAGATCATCCGCCAGGCTAGGTGTTATGCCTGGGGAACCGCGGCTCCAACGATGTTGTGTCGGAGGTTGTATATATGGCTCCAATCCGTGAAATCTTTGAAATCGCGTCTTAGATTCTTCGCTGCTATTGGTTGAGCGCGTCAATTTCTTCGCGATGATTGACAGTCGTTGTGTGATTTGATAATGTGGCGTAGAGATGTCGCCACAGACGTAATCTCTGCCTACCCCTCCGAGAAAAAGCAATGATTTTATGTTTACCTCGTGATGTACCTATGTACCCGAAAAGATATAAACAAAATATAAGGAAAATTATTTTCTCAAAGCATCGCTCCCGCCACAATTTAAGTCAGATTTAGCTATATTATTATAGCATAGGGCGTGTTGGTCCCGACATTAATGTAAGTTGGTTTTGGCAAAAGAAGCACGAAAGCAGAATAAATGCACTGGAAATAAGGCAATTACAAAGTATCATCGGTGTGAAACTGAGTGACCGGATAAAAAACAGCGTGATAAGGGAATGTTGTGATGTGAAAGAAAATGTAGTTACAGGAATAGAAAAGGGTATGTTGAGATGGTTTGGTCATGTGGAGAGGATGAATAAAAGCAGGTTGACCAAGCAGATATATATGGAGAGTGTGGAGGGAAAGATCAGAGTGGGAAGGCCTAGACGAACGTATCTTGATCAAATTAAGGACGTCCTGGCAAAGTGTCACGTCAAGAGTATTCGAAACCACCGAGCGTGCATGAAGAGAGTTATGAATGTGGATGAAGCGAAGGAAGTATGCAGATATCGTGGCAAGTGGAAAGATATAGTCTCTGTCTACCACTCCGGGAAAAAGGCGTGATTTTATGTATGTATGTATGTTATTAGCTATCCAGCTGATCACCAGATAATATCTGTAAGGGACAGTGATATGTTTTCCCTTCTTACGTAACACAGTTACTGATAGAATTTTATATTTTATTAAATGTATGCGAAGTAAACTGAAGAAAAAGATGAATAGAATAGAATAGAATAGATTTATTTTCAAAATTGGATACAAGGTATCACTTATTGACGTCACATAACTTAAATCTAATTATAACTACTACCGCATGTGTAGAAGAAGCGGCGGAACAAACTACACTGCAGCATTTTCATAGGACGTCAATTTACAAATATAGATCTCTTAAATCTAAATCGTGGACGAATGCACATTGTCTACATTAAAAAACATGTATGAATGTAGAACTGATTATGTCAATACGAATATTTCGTCAAATAAAATAAATATAAAATAAAATATGTACATACTGTACAAATTATGTCAAGATCATGTCAAAAATACACAAGCATTTAAGAGGCCATTATGTCCAGCTCGGGCCACACATGTTTATCATTAATATAATCTTCCGTGCTGTAATAGGCTTTCCTACAAAGCTCAACTTTAATATACTGTTTGAATATTCTATCATTCATTTCAAGAACACTTTTTGGTAATTTATTATAAAATCTTATACAATTAATCAGAAATGATTTCCCTACCTTAGCCAGCCGATGTGCTGGGATCGACAACTTGTAATTGTTCCGCAGTGATCTACTAGTACATTCACCTACTTTTTTGAAAGAGTCTAAGTTTTTCCTAACATTGTGTTGATGTACATTATATGTATACGGAACTACCAGAAATTTCTCCAGATTCACACTTTATTATGACGGATGAATGACACGTGTGTCATCTGTCAACAAGTGATCATTTTGGCAATTGCATTTTTAAACGAAAAATTTTTTTATTTGCGGCAGGCATGAAAAGTAAAACTAGACCTAATTTTTGCGACAACAAAAACATTTATTGTATTTTATTTTTTACGAACGGTGATTCTTTAATCTATATGGTACATTTTATTTAGGTTTTGAATATTTTCTTTGTGTAAATATAAACAAGTAGGTAATTAAAAGTGGCGTTTGGGCATATAAACGAGATAGAAATAAAAAATGGGAAGAAGAGAAACTGTCAGATTTTCGTATATAAATGAAGTAGGCTGTGAACGTCTCTCTTTTCTAACCTCAAAAATGCGCGAGAAGTATATTGGTCTGAGGGTAAAGTAATCTTATTTTATTATTTAATTGGCGTTGAAGTGAACGGATATTTACCATGCCATCAAAAAAGAGGAAATACAACGCCAGGTTTCCAGCCGTGAGTAAAAAGTGGACCTATACTGTTGTGTACAATTAAAAACAGATCATTGTTTTCATCAAAAATTCATCAGATGACGATAGAAATGCCATTGTTTGTTTGTAGGGGAGGATCAAGAAGATTATGCAGACCGATGAGGAAGTGGGGAAAGTTGCACAGGCTGTGCCAATCATAATCTATATCCTTTTTCAATTATAAACACTATGTATGATATTTTATATCACCAAAAATTATGGTATGTTTACACAATTTGGGTTAAAAAATTACCCAAAATTTCATGAAATCTACATTTAAAACAAGTTGAGCTGCTTAAACTTTAATTTATAGTCTAAAATCAATCAATACTTAGGTACCATGTTGGGATTATTGATAGAACTAACTAAATATATGATTTGTTTTAAATAACATGAACATATGACTGTCATATATCCCTGTCACTGATTACATTTAATTTATAGCATACATACATGTAATCATCTGTTAGGGGTAGACAGAACCAACAGTTTTGGAAAGACTGAAAGGCCATTTTGAGCTGTGTGTATGGCTCAATGTTGGAATTGAGATTCAAATATTAAAAGGTTGCTAGCCCATCACCTACAAAAATAATCCAGTTTTATTTCTTTCTCAAAGTCGTCTTTAACAACAAACATGGAAAACAAATATGGAGTGGTCCCATTCTTAAGTGCCAGGAACCACATGGCATCTGATGGATGAAGAGTCTTGTACTTAAGAATAGGAATAACTAGAGGACGCCCGCGACTTCGTCCGCGTGGAATCGTTCCCGCAGGGTCTTCGGGATAAAAAGTAGCCTATATGTTATTCTCGGTCTTCAGCTACCCACATACCAAATTTCATTGTAATCGGTTCAGTAGTTTTTGCCTGAAAGAGTAACAAACATCCATACTGACACCCTGACATACTAACGAACTTTCGCATTTATAATATTAGTAGGATAATACTTTTTCTGTTTGATCAGCGGGTAGATTGGAATAGAATGCCAAACGTCATTAAGTCCACGTTTTGTAAATTTTTTTTAGTGCAATAAAGTTGTAAATACATACATAAATAGGATGTGATTCCAGTGGATGACGCAAACTAATATTTCGCTTATTTACAAAAGCACTAGGTAGATTAAGTTTTGGCAATAAGCAGGTTAGGAGGGAGTCACTTTGCCTAATAACAACTTGTCCACACTTGACTTGTCCTGTTTATAGATTTTAAAATAAGTGCTTCTTCTTTGACGGCCTCTGTGGCGCAGCGGTATTACGCTTGTCCGTGACACCGGAGGTCCCGGGTTTCTAATACTGGCCAGGGCGTGATGAGAAAAGAACTTTTTCTGATTGGCCTGGGTCTTGGATGTTTATCAAAATAAGTATTTATCATAAAATATAGTATCGTTGAGTTAGTATCTCGTAACACAAGTCTCGAACTTACTTCGAGGCTAACTCAATCTGTGTAATTTGTCCAAAAAAAAAATTATTTAATTTTTTTCACATTTTGAGTCAAAATGAGTGAGTTATGAATGTGGATGAAGCAAAGGAAGTATGCAGGGATCGTGGCAAGTGGAAAGAGGTAGTCTCTGCCTACCCCTCCGGGAAAGAGGCGTGATTTTATGTATGTAGGTATGTTTGAGTCAAATACATCCTTAACCGACCCATATTGATGTGAACACCTCGAACTCTGGAGTTGTTCGTTGAGTCCCTCCTGACTAAAGCGAAGCAGGTGACCGTGGCGAGGAACGCGAAGACTCTCAGCCCGTCACACGTCAAGCAGTGTATACTGGCCGAGTCCAGGTTCGACTTCCTTAAAGATCTGGTAAGTTGTCTTACTTATATAATCACGTCTATATCCCTTGAAGGGTAGACAGAACAGTCTTGTAAAGACTGACAGGCCACGTTCAGCTATTTGGCGTTAAGATAGAATTGAGATTCAAATAGTGACACATTGCTAGCCCATCGCCTTAAAGAAGAATCCCAAGTTTATTAGCCTACCCCTTAGTCGCCTTTTACGACATGCATGGGAGAGAGATGGAGTGGTCATATTCTTTTTTCTAGTGATGCCGGGAACCACACGGCACGTCTTACTTATATTGAGTTTTATTCATGGCCTAGTAATGAACAATAGCAGATTAAGTGCTAATGCTTACTAAATACTTAATAATTATGAATGACTCCTGGCTCAGGTATCCATTGAACTCAGTGCACTGAGCGCAGGCTCAATGTCTTTCTTGGTCTGGGATTAGAAGTGAGCTTTAGTTTTCAGATTTATTTGTTGAAAACGTTAAAATTACATTTAATAAATGTGGAAGTCTTTGTTTGTCCGTATTTCACATCAAAACCATTGAACTGATCCACATGAAATTTCACATAGATACTTATGGTGGATGAAGTACGGAGAAGAACAGAGTAATTTTTACGCGGGCAGAGACGCGTGCGCGAGCTAATAGCGTGCTTCGAAACAAACTTCTCAGCAGAGGGGTTTAAGAATTTATTTAGCGAAACCGTTATTTCAGATTTTTTTCTTTGCTTTGGAGAGAAGAGATGTTCATATATACATAGTGTAGTTAACTCTTTCTCTAAGTTTCCTATAAGGTTTACTGGCATAATCATTTGTTCCTCCAGCCTCCGTAGCATAGCACGCGCGACGCCATTTTATCGCGCGAAAAACTTTAGCTGTCCCGTTTCACGACATAATAAAAAGCGAAACAGCGATAGTTTTTCGCTCATAGAAAACTAGAGGCTGGAGGAACCAAGGAGGAATCCAGGTTACATCCTCAGCTTCACCTCTCATGTGATGAGCCTGAGGTGCCATTTTGACATAATGACATTCAGTGATTGAAAATCAATATTAAAATATTCATTTGGTTTTAATTTTAGGTCAAGAATATTCCCGATGTCTCAGCGGCAGAGGAGAAGGAACAGATAAGCGCAGAAAGTTCACCAAATTCCTCCAGGTATGTTAATTAAATTTTGAAAAATGTATGAACTAAAGTGAAATTGAAGAACTGCGTCCTATACAGACTGCAATATAATTTGTCGTCTTAGTATAACCAATATACAGGGTTATATTTAATTTATTAGAATCATTTTAACGGGTGAATCAGTACACATGATAGAACAAATTTTACTATGGGAACAACCTTGTAAAAATAAAATCAACTGTTTCATATATTGTACTAGCTGTCCCGGGAAACGTTGTTTTGCCATGTAAATAACTAGCAGTGCCCGCGACTTCGTCCGCTTGGAATAGTTATTCCCCGTTTTTTTCGCATTTTCCATTATTTCTTCGTTCCTAATAGTTGCAGTGTGATAATAAATAGCCTAAAGCCTTCCTTGATAAATGGTCTATTCAACACAAACCATTTGTTCCTGAGATTAGCGCGTTCAAACAAACTAACAAACTCTTCAGTTTTATAATATTAGTATAGATTTGGTCTCATAGTAAAAGTTGTTCAGTTTGGGGTACTGATTCACCTGCGAAAAAGATTCTAACAAATAAAAAATAACCCTGTATATTAGTTTTTTATAACTTCACTAGGGAACAGTATTTCTGACTAGTAAAAAACTGTTTAGTTTTTTTCGATATTTATACCACGTAACCTACAATTTTTTTCAGGTTTTCAGACACATCAGCGCCCCGCAGGATAGCCAGGGAAGACTCGAACAGCTCCAGCAGTTGTGACGTCAAAATAATACCCCTCCTCCCCGACACCCGCTTACCCCCCTCCGACACGGACCCCCTCAGAACTGCCACTTCCACGCTCGTCTCCACAGACCTAGCGATAGACTTATCTAAAAAAACTGACCAAATACCCAGACCCAACTTCTACCAAGAAACATTAACGGACGACTTACAACACAAAAGCGTTATAACTGTCAACCCCACTTACAGCCCGCAACCTTCGACCAGCTACACTAGTTTAACTCTAGTTGAACCAAAACTCGAGCCAAAAGATACGTTTTACGTAGAACAATATAATAACGTTCCGTTAACTCCTGTCACGCCAACAGCGTCCGTTGCTCCTATACTCAACATAGATTTCACTAAAGACTTCGCTAAGCCAGAAATTAAGGTTTTAGACACATCTGTCGCTAGCATTGTAGGTGTCAAACCGGACACACAAAAGAAGTTACTAACGCATCTGAGTAGGCAAAATTCTAAGGGGAAAGACGTAAAAAAGGAAATTAAACCGTTACAAGCTCCAACTATGAGCATAGATTATTTAAATTCTGGCGATTTGCAGATCGACGAAGACTATGATACCTGAATGTGTATAAGTTTTGTTTTTGTGCGGAAGGCTTTATCCAAATTGCATTCGATGCTACTGAAAAAAAAAAAATATTTAAAATTGTTTACAATCTGAAATGTATCTATAGTTATTTGACGAATTATTGGGCCTATCTTGGTCTAATGAGAATCATTCCTTATGTTGTTCTATTATGAAAAAATTGCAATTTGGATGACGTCTGCCGCGCTATTGTTTACCAATTAGGTTAAATATCATAATTTCTAATACGCTGAAATATCCGTAGTCACATTTTTATTTAAATAGACTAGCCTTACCTCTGAATAAGTTGTTGAATTGTGTATGTATAATGCGCGTCATTGTAGCGGGTGAATCGAAATTTAGGATAAAAACCACTGACCTCTACATATGTACGGAACACGTACAAATGACAACTAATTTTATGTGGCAAGTTGAAGCGCCACTGCGGTTGTCCCGAGAACTAATTTTCATGTTCATTGCAAATGTCAAATCTACCATGACAGATTGTGGTATCGATTAAATTTTTTAAAACTTTGTTTTTTTTTTGTTTAATTTATTTGTAAAAATTGCCAAATAAATACGACAGAATGTGTGTTTTGTAAAACTCTACACACACCACTCATTTTAGTTCCATGGACAATCATAGCTGCCTTCAGCGCCAAAAAATCAGCACAATATTTATAATGATAGCAGCCAGTCCAATGTGTAAATAAGTGGAGGTCAGTGATAAAAACTAATACAGCATGCCACAGACCAGATGTATCAAACGATTCTAAAATAAATATGACCTCTCACTTGCACATTATTGCCGTATTGACTCACACACGGCGGTACTGTATGCAAAATAGATGTTTGTTTTGTAAAATTTTTCGTTTCTCGTGGTGATTATGTCCTGACAATAGTTTTTTTTAAAGTCAATATACAGAAATTTCTTTTTTACTGATTTGAAATATGTGTTGATAAAAAATATATTAACTAAAGAAACAATTTTTTTTCTAACGCTAGTACGGTCATTTGTCACTGCAAGTAGGTACTTGTTACGCTATCTTAAATTAGTTTTTTTTATCGAAATTGTTATAGTAAGATGCTTTGTATTTGAGGACCCCGCGAAGTTAAGCAATAATTTAGAACACTTGCAACACAGGGTCGCAGTGTAGTTTGTTTTTGTTTTCCATATGTAAGTTTATACTTAGATCTTTATTGGAAATGACGAGAATTACATCTCGTCATTTTCGTGTCGAGATGAAACACGCGATGAAACGCACTGCGACGCGTCTGCGTCACCGTCAATCTGAATCCTCTCATACAAATTCAATCATTACAAAATCATGTCACACGTAGACGCATTACAGCCCAGGAGATCGAGAGAGTTGTTAGCGACGAAATAAATAAATGAAGTTAAGACATGTGAGCTTTGTTAATGTTCGTGAAAAAGTGTGTGGGTGATATGTCTCACCCGTAAATGATGATGTATTTAATATAATATAGATACGCAATTTATATCTATAATGTAAATGGGCGAAGAATGCTGCTGGTTTCCGTTCCGAACAAAAATGCGGTAAATTCAAATTTGTCATTGAAATGTCAAATATATTTTTTTTTTCACAAAGAAAGTCTCATTTTGTTTGGAGAATAGTGTTTACCTACACAATAATAGAATTAAGTGTTTTGTTTCGTTTGTTGCGTGAGTGTAGTCTTAGACCTTAGACAATGTGAATTAGGACATAAACCTTTTAATAGTTTATGTACATGTGTAAGATGTACAGATTGAAGACTTAAGAGTTTCTTGTGGAACATCTTTGTGCGGGATCGCTTTAAAACTGACCTGCCTTTATACTAATTAAAAAAATAGAGACATGTTCATGAATGGACTGCCCGAATGAGACTTGGGCTGTAAAAAGTTTTCTGTCAGGCCTGTTAATTTTACTACAATATTTCATTCTTCCTACCGTAAGTGTGAGGTCCAAATAATCTTATGATTCCTTTGAAATGTAGTTTGTAGGTACATAAAATCTTGTGTACCCCTGTACATATTGAATGTAATGGTACAAAAGCGAGAATGTTTCTTGTATTGATGTGATCAGCAGGAATAAATGACATACAATTTTATTTTGTTTTTTTTTTTCAATTGCTCTAAGAAATTCAGTAAAAAAGTAAAGCTATGTAAGAATATTGTGTGCTTCCTCGCTTGTCAGAAAACGAAGAACCAACAAGCCTTTAATCATTATTATATTTATAGGCAGAGAAGTCTTTACACTTGCCACAATCCCTACATAGTGTTTGGTTCAACCACATTCATCAATCTTTTTATACGAGTATTAGTTCGTCAGTGCAGAGTTATGTTGGGGAGGTTTGTTCCCATTCAGCCACACCCAGATCTGTAACACTGTTACTCAAAGGGAAAAAAATTCCCGTTGTGTAGCTGTGTTACACATTGCAACTATCGTTTTCCCAATGAGTAATACTGTTACACAATGACACTTTTATTCCCGATCAGTAACACTGGTTAAGAATATTTTTTATAAAAGCATTTTTAATGTTTGTTTAATTAGTTCTTAATTGACAGGTATCAATTATTACTAGCTGCGCCCCAGGCCTTCGCTTCTATGGGATTTTCGGGATAAAAAGTAATTTATGTTACTTCCTCCTATCCGCAGCTTCGCTCGCGCTAATGTAGTGCAAATGACTCCAGGATTTCGGCAAATCCCACTGAAACTTCAGTTTTTACCGGGATGAAATGTACCCGATATCGTTCATTGTACTCCACATTATATATGTGTACAAAACTTCATGCATTTCGGATAAGTAGTTCAACTGTTAAGAAGTAACAAACAAACTCACTTTCGCATTTATATTATAAACAAACTTTTGCGCGCAGTTTCGCTCGCGCGAATTTAGCGCCACCAACAAAAGAATACAAGTTTTTCACTATCTCGCTGGAACAAGTTATTACCGGGATGAAAGGTACCTTCGTACTCCACATCCTACTACTATTATAAAGGCGAAAGTTTGTATGGATGTTTGTTACTCTTTCACGCAAAAACTACTGAACCGATTACCATGAAATTTGGTAGGTATGTAGGTAGCTGAAGACCCAGAATAACACATAGGCTACTTTTTATCCCAGAGTTCCCGCGGGATTGATAGGGTTTCCATGCGGACGAAGTCGCGGGCGGCCTCTAGTTATATATGAATGCAACATGTCCGCGTCTAATTTCGATGTAACCCATAGATGGCTACAAACCCTTTTTCTCCGCGATAACAAGTTATGTTCCGCCTGTTATTCGACGGCCTCTGTGGCGCAGCAGTAGTGCGCTTGTCTGTGACACCGGAGGTCCCGGGTTCGAATCCCGGCCAGGACATGATGAGAAAAGAACTTTTTCTGATTGGCCTGGGTCTTGGACGTTTATCTATATAAGTATTTATTATAAAATATAGTACCTACCGTTGAGTTAGTATCTCGTAACACAAGTTTCCAACTTACTTCGAGGCTAACTCATTTTGTGTAATTTGTCCCATATATATTATGTTATTATTATATTATTCCACGGTGCTGCCCCGGTCTCCCAGGCGCCCCTCTTCACAGCCCGGGAGGCCTATAAAAGCGCGCGTGCGCGCCCCTGGTCTTCACCTTTAGACTATCAGCATTCACCAAATTAAGTATAGGTCGCGCGGTGGTTAAAGAACGCTCGGAAAAAATAGTGGGGGCAAACGGCGCATGTGTACATTCGCGCTCAAAAATGCTAAGGGAAATGTTTTTTTTTTATTTATTTAATACTAGCTGTTGTCCCGCAACTTCGCCCGCGTGATTTTCCAAAAAAAAGTAGCCTATGTTTTAACTCGGTTATTTAACTATGTATATCCATATCTTATAATATACTTATAATGTTAGTATGGATTTTGTGCCTTATAAATACTTATAATCCCTACTTATATTATAAATGCGAAAATGTGTATGTGTGTATGTATGTTCAGTTTTCACACTTAACCTGACCTGGCTGAACCAATTTTGATGAAATTTGACATAGTTATATTCAACCGTGGACGGACATAGGGTAGGGGCGACTTGTACTGTTTGAGAATTAATATATTATTTTAAGTTGTCGCGTACAAATACGATAAAACAATTTGTGCGCAACAGTACCCAAGAGACACGGGACGCGCGAACTCAACGCGGGAAGTAAAGAGTGACTAATCCACCAATACGTGTCGCCGTCGGCGCACACCCGCCCCCCCTCTCTCCTCGTCCCACCTAATAGACCTAAAAATTGATCACTGCGCATGCCCCTTCTACTTTTGCCGAGCGTTCTTAAACCACCGCGCGACCTATAGCTCGCTATCCTCTAGCGGCTACTTGCTAGATCTCATGTCTATAGCTAAACCCACAACCTCTAACTTGTAAAACTAGTCCAATCAAAGATTGTCTTTATTCTATAATTTCATCTCTCATTTCTCTTACCTGCGACGTTTTATGCAAACGCCACACAAATCTGTACCAAATTTCATCAAAATCGGTTCGGTCAGAGTTACTTTCGTGATTAACTATTTCATCAAATAAAACAAAATTGAAATGGTCATGTACAAAAATATTTCATTTATTGTTTGTTAAATTACTTATTATTATTTACCAATAACAAGTGCTTATGATTACTAAACCACACTTTATTATCGACTTTGTACGTGATATTTTTCCGCTTATTTCAAAAGCGAAGTAGCCAAAATAGTATCTTTTTATTTATTTTCCAGTTTTTCTCGGGCAAAGTCGATAATAAACTGCAACAGTACGTTAAATTTTAAAATTAAGGTTTTTCAATGGTTAGAAGTAGAATAAATAGATATTCCATTGGCAAGATACAATGATATTTGAATCAAAAGTTGTTTAGTCAAAAATAATAGAAATTTTAGTTCAAAAGAACTTACTGTTAAGTTACTGTTTTGTAATAAAAGAAGATAAAATATATATTTTCCTCCAAATCTAACCAATAAGTTGATTTCTAGATCATTTTGTTGCAGTTGAAAATTGAAACTGAGGGCACGGTTGTACCCTAAATGAAATAAGAGTACTAAAACGAGAGATTAAACACAATTTTCCAATTTTGAGATTCAAAATACACAAACGGCTTACAAATAAGCCGGTAAAACATTTACAGAATAACTATAAAACAGTCTATCGTGTTCCCTAACTTAAATTACCTTAAATTAAGATCCCGTATGTAGTTGAAACGATGACATTATTTGATAAACTCATTGAACTTTTACATTTATGAAAATTTCATATCTTTATATCGAAGGTGGTGCGACGGCTTTCGCGGGAGACATTGCCATTAAACGCTATAAAAGTTATTAAAATTATAGATTAGTTTAATAAAAAATTAATATGTAAAAATTTGAATTTTTATAAAGTAAATTTGTTATTTACGAATCGTTAGATGTGTTGCAAAAAAAAATGAGCGTGAAATCTTGTAAATGCCAAATTCATGAAAAAGCATGTAGATAAAAAAAAACTACAATGAAACAATGAACTGAATTATTTTTTAGATATATTAGTGATTTATTTTAATCCCAGCACTCCTTCGCCCTATGTGACATGATGCAAGAGATGCAAAACAAACAAATGTTAGATCGATAGATAATTGATTTATTTGAACGTTCTACAAACATACTAAGACAACAGAGGTGGTCACCGAAAGTTTGTTATACACAGTAACGATCAAAATGTATGTAAGAGTGACCTTTTTAAAGTACAGCCTGAATAAAAATAAGTAGATATTTAACAAAGTCTAAGAATATTCAAAAGTAAAAAATTTCGCTTTATTACGAGTATATCCCAATTTGTAGACTTACCGAATGTTATCTTTCTTTCTATATGGCCTACTGGACATTGGATTTTGATAAAACTACGAAGAACCTAACCTCCTCCTTAGGGAGAACATGGGATAACTATGATCAGGATCCAGGCAAAGTCAGGCCAGTGAAGCGACTGCTGACCTCCTTGACCCTGTTAGGAACAGCCTGACACTGCTTGATAATTATATATAAATAAAGATTTATAGTAAGGGTCAAAGCACCCATTTTATTTGCGAAATTGTATGCACTTCGGCGCAAAGGTATTACTTATATTATAATTTTAGTCATGTCTAAAAGATTGATTACTTTTTATCGGGCGAAATAAATATTGATGTCTGTTAAAATTATAAAAAAAAATTAATTAATTATCACTGGCAGAAAACGTTTAATTTGAAGTATGAAGGTACCCACCCACATTCAAACATGCTTTGACAAAAATATAGCTGCTTGATTTAAAATGAAAATTGACTCACTCTTCATAAATAAGAACAACGCAATAAATAGAGGGTCATTTGACCAACGTATACGCAAAGACATAGCTCAATAAGTTTATCAAAAAACAATAAATAAAATTTCATTTATAAATATTGTATTAATACTGATTACATTACTTACATGTAGTATGGTAATTGATGGCTGTATTTACACGTCATATCGAGTTGAATATAATTTAGTTAAGAATGTTAAACCCGCATTTATGCAATGGCGACTTTGTATTGGACATCGACTTATGAAAAAAAAATGTTTTTGACCGAAAAATATTATTATAATAACCAAAGATTAGCGAAAAAAAGAAATTTGTTAAATAAAAAAAAAAAGAAAAATTAATTTTTTTTATGCCCAATACTGTGCCAATAATATACTAACTATAATACAATTATTACATGAAATAAATAATTCGAAAATTATTATGTAAACTTAATAATTAACCATTACAAATGTAAACTTAATAATGAAAATATGCAAATGGCCACTAAGTATATGTTCTTATGATTTAATAACATTTAATAGGAGCACCTTTTGTTAGGACAAGGCACTTGGGCAGCTAAGTGGTACTACATCCATTTTTGTAGAATCTATTTTTGTTTTTTACGACAATTTGCATAATCTAATTACGATACAAACAACTTGAAAACTCCAGTATTATCCATAATCAGCCTCATTCATATATATAACACTTCATCAAATTGTACAAAAATAATTACATTTATATAATTTTCGAACATTAAATACACCACTAAGTATGACATTCTAGGGAAGACTTTTATATAAAAATTGTATTTAAAACTAAATACATTAATAGGTATTATCATGCTAAGGGTTTGTTAAGTTACAAGAACTCTCTTCTGCTCTTTATTATAACATACATCCCTTGGGAACTACAGGGATCAGACAATAATGTTGAGAAAAAACCAACAGAAGTTAATGTAAGCTGGATTCCACGATTTATGAGAGTGCACGAGTTGTTAAAGTGCTTGTAACTTTAGACGTGCGCAAAGCAACGCCTCAGTTAATTATAAGTAAATATACCGATAAATACTAATTAGCCTAAAAAAATTATATAATTTGGAATGTAAAATGAAGGGGTCCCAGTCTTTATGGTAAAACTTTTTTTACAAGAACTTAGCTTTACAGTTCAATTTAAATTTTTTGGGGATATTTTTCAACTAAAAACTTGTGAGTCACACATTTTTATAACCCTTGTTTAACCTTAATATAAAATCTATACTGATTGTAAACTCATGTATGAAACTTATTTACAAAACGCCCTCAAATGATACAAATCAATTTTGTTGCTCAACTAAACTCGTTGCCCTCATACAAACTTTCACAGACATCCAACAGCCTCAGCACTGGGCTGATGTTGTACGGGAACAGAGACTTGGATACTAACCTGCTTATTTGTAAACGTAGCCTGATAAGTACCCGCATGGTGTCATCAAGAGCTCGCGTTCCACTAGAATCAGCTAGTTGGCATGTCTCTAAGAATTTCGGCCAATTCCTTCGTACATACTTCAAGAATCTGAGTAAATACAACAGGAAGCAAGTCTCGTTGCTCACAAGATAATCTAATAGGACATCGCTGTCATGAGAAACCACCTTAAGGAACTCCATGAATGACGTAATCGGATTCAACATTGGAGCCAGATCGGGGTACATGGAATTCCTGTACACAATGCCAACTGTTATGTCTAGGGTGCAAACCATAGATTCTATCAAATAGTCGTCTTGTTCGCTAAACAAATGGATGAGCATTTTTGTAAAAGGCGTTTCCGGGTGAAATTCCAGACTCATTCTCATGAATGCATCAAGTTTTTTCAGAACATCCCTTATGGATCTCTCTACGATTTGCATGTCCTGAATCGCATTATAGTCAGAGGAGTCTATAGAGCTGTCAGATGAATCGCACCTCATTTCCTTTACGGTGACCGCTATAGATTTCAACACTAATAGTGATATTTTTTGTAACATAGTCTTATTCACTTCACTTCGTTCTTGATCCTCCCCGTAACTTTGATCTACCAACTGGACGGAAGTGGACAGATCAGGTCCTAATGAGTAGTCCTGTATAACCGTACAATTGTGCCCTAAAAATTCGAAACCACTCCTACTGCTCTGTAATCTAATGTCATTTAGCAATCTATAATCCTTTACGAACCTTACAATTGAGTGGGCGAGACTGCATATCTCGTCTGGCAAGACATCTTGTAAGGCTAAAGTAGAACCGTAGCACAGAACTTCATTGAATAATCTCAAAAGATGCGAGTATATGAGTTGTGGAAGGTTGATGTTTCTCAATAAGTCTACAAAGCTTTGCAGATCTGCATAGAATGGCTTAGTATCTCTCACAGAAAGGTTAGCCTTTACACTTATAATAATCTCCCATAGGGATAAGAAAGTCAGTATGCAATTTTCAACATTAGATAGGTTCAGGTACGTACGTAATAAGAGTTTCATATTTTTCACTAATTCTGGCCAGTTGTGTTCCAAAGTTTTTATTGTTAAGGATTTAATATGTGCAGTGTCGAAAGATTCTGAATCTCTTAGTAGAACTGTGACACAACCATGTTCGTTCACCCTTTCTATTCTTACATGGGTAGGAATAGGGGAAGGAGTTCTCACTCGTTCAGCTGACACATTTAACTTTAATACTGGATCGTGTAATTTAAAGGCATTTGGTCTGTCTACTGTTGTATGTTCCAAAGATGTAGAGGGGGCACTGTGGGTTTGCAAATTTGAGAAGGCACTATGGAGATTGGTTTGTGAGCTGGAAGGAATGTCACCATTAGTGGTATTGGTGCCGTAACCTACACTACTCCGGAACGGATTATCCGCCTGTACGCATAGAGTACTCGCTGAGTTTATGTAATTACTGTCATCCAAAGGATGCTGTTCAACATCTTTCCATTCCACTATCCTTTTAATAATATCCAAAGTGAAATTAATTTTCTGTACGGTTATTCTGTTTATTTTATCAAAGGAATATATATTTTCAGCTATTTGATGTAGCCAGTTCTCGTTTACTGTATCCTTGGCAACAATCAAGAAGCTGGCTAGAACTCTACTTGCAACGAATGTGATAAACTTGTTATGATGATCTGCTAAATCAATCACTTCCGTGATCCAATCGTGCCTATTCCTAACAAATATGTCACATGCTTGCATCAACTTTGAACATATTGTGCCTACAGCGTTCTGCTTTAAGTAAATGTCAAATAGTAGCTGCATTGATGACAGATACGTAAGTGAACAGGTGAGGGGCCACGTAACAATGTGTAGAGGACGGTCCAGCAATTGTAACATTAAATTTTCATCAAACCTGCACAGACACTGCCCAACAAGGGCCTGCTGCAACAGCCGTAGTTCAGAAAGGAGTTTATCATCATCCGAGCTCCACGTTGGTGTAGCGCTGGAGCATGACGGGACTATTGCTACATTACTGCTACTGGGGATTCGTATAATCGAAGTGCAATCAACGGCATCCTCACTTACGGTGCCACTATCAGGAGATTCTCCATTTCTAATTGGGAATTCCTCAGTGGTTTCAGCCGCAGTCTCAGATTCAAATATTTCAGTGAGAACATCCTCGCCAGATCTGTCGCTGACATCGTCTATGTCGGGCGCATCGATTCTCTGTTTCTTCTTTACTGGTTGATCTGAAGCCATATCTTCATCGGATGGTTCACCGTGTTCCTGCTCCCTCCAAACCATTAACTCTTCTTGCAAACTATTATTGTATTTGTATACGAAGTCCAGAAATCTTTATTTCACAGCAATATTCATCCTGGAAAAAACAGATCGAATATGAATGCATGACCTTTCAGTTCAGCTACCCAATTACGCGCGCGACAAAGCCTCGAGAGTATTTCACTCACACTGGTATCATTTGTGAATAATTGTGAACGAAAACCTTTTCTTACTTAATTATAGATTGATTTTTATTCAAATTGGAAGTATTTTTTCATTTATCTACAGATTTTGTCTAACTTTCCAAAATATTTTGATGGCATACATACCATTGACATAACGAGGTTGTCCAAAATGGTTAACTCTTTCTTTGAATCCATATATATATTAAATTAAATCACTGCAGTCCAAATAAGCACAAATATCATTACTTTTCTGTGATTTATCCCAGATTTTTAATAAATAATTCACTAGTTCCACAGAACATCGACTCCATTACGTACATGACGCTATATCAGATGTTATACTTTTTTCAAAGGAATTTTCAGAAAAGAAATAAAAATAGGCAAAAGCAATAATAAAAGAGTATTTCTAAAATAAAATTCAAGTTTAAAATATTTCTTGACATCCCAGATTTAAATAATAACTATAAAAGAACAATAGCCAAAAGAAATAAGTACTCACAAATTTTAGAATTCAAGTCGTCATATCCGGTTGAAAATGAAGAAAGTTGCCAGTCTATGAGAACTAAATAACTAATAAACGTCAAAAAAAAGTAACCAATACGAACGTTAAACTTACTGGAAATATAGAGTACAGGAAATTTAGCTTAATTTTAAATTTAGGAATTTTAGCATATTATTTAGAGCATACATGTAATTAGACAAAACAGGACGGAAAAAGAGGGGTATTATAAGTTTGATATATCTGTCTATCTTAACTCACAAACGGATGAAGCGATTTCAATTTAGTTTTTTGGATTAAAGGTGCGAGTGTTCTTAGACATGTTTGATTAAAATTGATCCCCAGTGATCTACTAGTACATTCAATTCACCTACTTTTTTGAAAGAGTCTTAAGTTTTCCTATTATGCATAATGTTATCGAATATGTATTGGAAGGGGAAAATTTATATTAAGGTTTTTGAAAAAATCTCTTTATTTTAAACCGTAGATAGCTCGAATTGCCCTTTTTTGTAGAATGAATATAGTTGTATATGTTGTGTATGGCTGCTGCTGCTTCCCAACGCAGCAGATCATAAGACATTAAACTATGAAAATAACTAAAATATTCTAGCTTAGCAGTTGCCACATCCGTCAAAAGCCTAATACGACGAATATCGTACCTATGCTGCAGAACTAAACCTTTTAGAAAGTTTCAAAATGTGAGCATGCCATTTCAAATTTGAATCTAATGTTAGTCCTAAGAAAGTAGTACTATCAACAAAATCTAATATTTTACTACTTATACTAATATCTACATTAGCCTGCCGCACATTGGAAAGTGTACACTTAATGCATTGGGTCTTATTCGCATTTAACAGTAAGTTGTGATAAGGAATAAGATTTCGGTGGAATATAGTCCTCTGCATTAAAAAACTTAAGGATTAAAAATTTAAAGCTGTGTGTTTATTATTTTGTACTTTTTGAGTGATGTTCTAACAAACACACAAAAGTTTTAAATGTTGCCAGTTGCCATACTCGTACCGCCAAGGGATGAGTCGTTCTTGTATAAAAGCGTACCACACTTGGTACATTATAAAGAAAATTACAGTGCCTAAAACCGACATACATATAAACTGAATGTTTTTTAAATCTATGCTAAAAAAATCCAGGTGTTTTATACCAAGTACGTACTTTTGCGTAAATACGAACATCACTACCAGTTCACCACTCACTTGCTTTTTACTTCACTTCACTCAAGTTCACTCTTCACTACAACCTCCCCTCGACCCTCCCCCTTGATTGAATAAAAATGTCCGCTTTCAGAGACTCGAAAAATAAATTTTGTAGATTAAAATAGTGTTAGAAATCGTAATCAGTAATTTGTTACAACAGAGTCAGGTGATTATGGTTTAATAGCGTGTTTGTTTTGTGTTACAAGTGCCTATGATGACTCATTATAGTGTTTTTGCATAACAATCGATATAATAAATTTAGGTTAAGATCTGATATTGTATTCGGAACAATACAGCATTTAACTGGATTTAGAAAATCTCCAGTGGATTATATTTCCATCCCACGCAAGTACATGTTATTGTTTATTTTTAGTACCGATACGGAAACGCATCGATTCAATATGTCATTGCTTCGTAGTTTTTTTTTGGATTGAAAATGTACTATGTCTATTGGGAGGGTTGCGAAAGACTTCCAGTATAGAAAATGACACCCGCAACCTTGTATCGAGTTAGAAAGCCTTTGTCGCCTATAGAACGGTTAGACAATGGTGAAATTGGTTAATATCCTGCTAATTGTTTCCCTGATAATTGTACTCCGTCGTCCGCCGATCTTTTCGTCGGGGTGCTCCGATAGGGAGTTGATACCCTTTTTTATCGGTTTATAATAAATCGGTTTTAATCCTTAGAAAAATCCTAGCAATTTCCAGATTTGTAAGTAGTAAATTATCTTACATACACAATGAGAATACCCCCTGGTAACAAACAAGTTTAAGAATGGTTCTTGCCTATAAAGAGACCAATTTTGGCTATGAGTAATTATTAACATTACCAGACTAATTGCAAAATCATTGAAAACTTTTTAACACAAATCCTGTGGCAATGAAACCTTTCAATCAATTTTTGTATTCAGTTTATAAAATTTAAACAAACATGATTCACATTTTTGAAGCTTGGGTGCAATTTCCTGGGACTATTTTTATTGAAATAATATAACTTTTTACATTTACTAACACAAACATGTATTTGGAAAAACTTACCTATTTGAGTTTTTGGGGCTTAAAAAAATATTGCTCTGGAATCTTAAAAAAAAAATACAAAAACCATTCAAACTTCATTTGGTAAAAAATATTTAAGAGGTCTTAGAAAATAGTAATTGTATTTTTTATGTAGGTATGTTTATTATAATTATTTCTTTTTGTATTTTGTGCAGGTATAAATGTATTTATTTAGTTTGTAGTAGATAACAAAAATGTCCCTTTTTTGTAAAATAAAGTTTAAATACATAAATAAAAAAAATTCTGTTTCAGGTTACAATGGATCAGAAGACCGAAACAATCATTTGCATGCCTTAAAACGTTTTTTTATGTAGATTTTTTACGAATCTCCTAGGACATTAAGTGTAGTTGGACATGTGTGTTTTTATAGTGTGAGTGTCAGTGGTAACAATGTCGGACGACGAGGACTCGTCCCCAGACCGGGATTTGGGCCCTACGAATAATGTGCCAGGTTAGTGTAAAATAATATAATTGCTTACATACAAACATACATATAGTCACGTCTATATCCTTTACGGGGTAGACAGAGCCAATAGTCCCGAAAAGACTGAATGGCCACGTTCAGCTACTCGGCTTAATGATGGTATTGAGATCGAAATAGTGACAGGTTGCTAGCCCATCGCCTAAAAAAAGGATCGCAATTTAATAAGCCTATCCCTTAGTCGCCTTTTACGACTTGCTTTATAATAATAATTATGCAATGTTGTTGGAAAATACATATAATTTTTAAATCTTTACATCTTTAGTTCAGACAGGACACTCCAAATTAATCCAGTTGAGTGCAAATTCAATTCAAATGGACATGGTTCTGTACTTCAATAATATGATCTAAAGTTTAGCCACTACCCAGATTTTTTTTAAGTGGGATGAATTGACATTCAAATAGTGACAGTCTGTTAGCCCGTCGCCTACAAGAAGAATCCCAAATTTATAAGACTATCCCTTAGTCGTTTTTTACGACATCCATGGGAATGCAACGGAGTGGGTCTATTCCAAAGTGCCAGCAACCACACGGCACTAACTATTAGATACAAAACATCAGGTATTTTACTGACTCTCGATCAACTTCTTATCAACACTATTGACGGCCTCTGTGGCGCAGCGGTATTGTGCTTGTCTGTCACACTGGGGGTTCCGGGTTCAAATCCCAGCCAGGGCATGATGAGAAAAGAACTTTTTCTGATTGGCCTGGGTCTTGGATGTTTATCTATATAAGTATTTATTATTATAAAATATATTGTTGAGTTAGTATCTCCTAACACAAGTCTCGAACTTACTTCAAGGCTAACTCAGTCTCAGTCATCAAAAAAAAGAAATAAATAACACTATTAGGGCATTTATATCTACAGGACCTTGATTATGGTCATTAAGCGGACCCAGGGCTCCGATTATAATTAAAAACTGGGATAAATGCCAAGAGTATGAAATTGAAACAATAGATTAATTTAACAGGAAACATTGACTTAATAAATATTTACAAGGATATCCCAGCGCTAAAATAGTATGATGAACATTTGAAATGACACAGTTACTGAATGCACAATTATATGTTAATGTATATGTATATAATAAGCTACGTATTGTATTTGTTAAATTATAATTTGAAAAGATTTAATTGACAAATTTATTGTTTGAATTTGGCCAACCAATACTTAATCTATACAAATATTATAAATGGGATATATAAGTTTATTTGTTTGTTGTCTCTTCTCGCGTTATCTAGTGAACAATTTCATCAAAGTATATATACACATATACATACATATAATCACGTCTACATACCCTTGCGGGGTAAACAGAGCCGACAGTCTTGAAAAGAATGAAAAGACTGATAGTTCATGGTCAGCTGTTTGGCTTAATGATAGAATTGATATTCAAATGTTGACAGGTTGCTAGCCTATCGCCTAAAAGAAGAATCCCAAGCTTATAAGCCTATCCATTTACGACATTCACGGGAAAGAGATGGAGTGGTTCTATTCATTTTTGTATTATAGTATAAATAACTATGTATATATATGTTTTTTTTTTTATATGCTTAAGCATTATGTTGGCAATATTTTTACAAGTTTTCAAGATTTATTGTAAACACAAGTCGCGCTGATGACTGAAACACAAGGCACCTGCTATTTGATACAGGTATATATATATATATATATATGTTTTCAGTGCTCGGGATCAAACGGCTGAAGCAAATAGAGTCTATGTTCACATCGCGCCGTATAGAGAC
This sequence comes from Amyelois transitella, assembly GCF_032362555.1. Taxonomy (NCBI): domain Eukaryota; kingdom Metazoa; phylum Arthropoda; class Insecta; order Lepidoptera; family Pyralidae; genus Amyelois; species Amyelois transitella. The sequence continues at coordinate 5,671,692 of NC_083530.1, read as the reverse complement.
AGGATGCGCTCGCGGCCTCAGCGTGGAGACCCTCATAGACATGCTGCTGGTGCTGTATGACGAGTGCTGTAACAGCAGTCTGCGGAGGGAGAAGACGGTGGCAGACTTCATACAGTTCGGTGGGTGAAAAATACATACATACATAAAATCACGCCTCTTTCCCGGAGGGGTAGGCAGAGACTACCTCTTTCCACTTGCCACGATCTCTGCATATTTCCTTCGCTTCATCCACATTCATAACTCTCTTCATGCAAGCTCGGCGGTTTCGGGTACTTTTGACCTGACCCTTTACCAGGACGTCCTACAAATAAATTTGAAAATACATACATGTTTACTTATAAAGCTGAAGAGTTTGTTTGTTTGAACGCGCTAAACTCAGGAAGTACTGGTTCGAATTGAAAAATTGTTTTTGCGTTCAATAGACCATTTATCGAGGAAGGCTTTAAGCTATATAACATCACGCTGCAACTATGAGGAGCGAAGAAATGGAACATGTGAAAAAAACGGGGAAAATTATTCATCCTTGGCTTCAATGATGCCCAAAATAACTTTTCTACGCGGACGAAGTCGCGGGCACAGCTAGTCCATCATACGTCGTTAATGAACTGTTGTTCACTATTGCCTCAGTTTTGTATGCGATCTAATTGATATTGTCAGGTTGGCTGGAAGGGACTCCACTTGGGGATGAGCCCGCCTTTGTACTGTACTGTTTTTATTTGTAATGTACTCCTTTAGTGACCAATGAAGCATTTATTTATTTATTATACTTAAAACATAACATACATATACATAAAATCACGATTTTTTCCTGGAGGAGTAGGTGGAGACATCTTTCCACTTGCCACGATATCTGCATACTTCTTTCGCTTCATCCACATTAGTTTAGTTGTCACTATCACTACATAGTATAAAACAAAGTCGCTATGTTACTCTGTTTGTCTGTATGCTTAAATCTTTAAAATTACGCAACGGATTTTGATGCGGTTTTTTGTAACAGGTAGAGTGATTCTAGAGGAAGGTTTTTGTGTATGATAACATTTATAATTTTGCACCCGTGCGAAGCCGGGGCGGGTCGTTAGTTATACATACATACATACATAAAATCACGCCTCTTTCCCGGAGGGGTAGGCAGAGACTACCTCTTTCCACTTGCCACGATCCCTGCATACTTCCTTTGCTTCATCCACATTCATAACTCTCTTCATGCAGGCTCGGCGGTTTCGGGTCGTTAGTCATCACTATAATGAATGTTATTATTATTTCTTTTTACAGTGAAACCGGTAGCGACCGCCCTGAAGCGGTTGCGTCTCTCCCGCGACGACTTCGAGCTGGTGAAGGTGATAGGCCGCGGCGCCTTCGGCGAGGTGTGCGTGGTGCGGGCTTCCTTCATGCAGGTGGGTTTTGGTTCTCTCTCTGTCTCTCTTCTTTGATCTCTCATATCTATCCTTTCCTCTCACATCTTTGTCCTTTCCTCTCTCATCTTTCTTCTTTCCTCTCACATCTTTCTACTTCTCTCTCATCTTTCTCCTTTCGTCGCTCATCTTTCTCCTTTCCTCTCAAATTTTTGTCCTTTCCTCTCTCATCTTTCTTCTTTACTCTCACATCTTTCTCTTACTCTCACATCTTTCTCTTACTCTCACATCTTTATCTTACTCTCACATCTTTATCTTACTCTCACATCTTTCTCTTACTCTCACATCTTTATCTTACTCTCACATCTTTCTCTTACTCTCACATCTTTATCTTACTCTCACATCTTTCTCTTACTCTCACATCTTTCTCTTACTCTCACATCTTTCTCTTACTCTCACATCTTTATCTTACTCTCACATCTTTCTCTTACTCTCACATCTTTCTCTTACTCTCACATCTTTCTCTTACTCTCACATCTTTATCTTACTCTCACATCTTTCTCTTACTCTCACATCTTTCTCTTACTCTCACATCTTTCTCTTACTCTCACATCTTTATCTTACTCTCACATCTTTCTCTTACTCTCACATCTTTCACTCTTACATCTTTCTCTTACTCTCACATCTTTGGCCTTACCTCTCGCATCTTTCTCTTACTCTCACATCTTTCTCTTACTCTCACATCTTTATCTTACTCTCACATCTTTCTCTTACTCTCACATCTTTCTCTTACTCTCACATCTTTCTCTTACTCTCACATCTTTATCTTACTCTCACATCTTTCTCTTACTCTCACATCTTTCACTCTTACATCTTTCTCTTACTCTCACATCTTTCTCTTACTCTCACATCTTTCACTCTTACATCTTTCTCTTACTCTCACATCTTTGGCCTTACCTCTCGCATCTTCTCCTTCTCTCTCTCATCTTTCTCCTTTCGTCGCTCATCTTTCTCCTTTCCTCTCACATCTTTCTGCTCACCTTTTGCCTGGACGTCCTTAATTTGATCAAGGTACATATTCTAAACCTCAAATTTTTATTGAAATTGTCAGTGAGGGAATTAGCGGGCGACAGCTTGTAACTAATACATTCATAATATCACGTCTATATCCCTAACGGGGTAGACAGAGCGACCAGTCTTGAAAAGACTGATAGGCCACACTCAGCTGTTTGGCTTTATGATAGAATTGAGATTCAAATAGTGACGGGTTGCTAGCCCATCGCCTAAAAGAGGAATCCCAAGTTTATAAGCCTATCTCTTAGTCGCCTTTTACGACATCCGTGGAAAAGAGATGGAGTGGTCCTGTTCTTTTTTTTTAATGGTGCCGGGAACCACACGGCACTATATAGTAACTAATAGTTTATGAATAAATCGTTTATTCGTCTGTTTATAACAGGGTTCCGAAGGTGGTGTGAACATGTCTTCGCCCGGCGTCTCCACGGCCGGGGAGCGAGTGTACGCAATGAAGATACTCAACAAGTGGGAGATGCTCAAGGTAACACTCATCACGTCTCCGTCCCTCACGGGGTAGACAGAGACACCCGAAGGGCTAGAGAACAAGTGGCTTAGAAATGTCGAGTGAAGAAAGTAATTTTAGAATCAGTTTACTTAGACAAATAAAGGCGATATTTATAATAAGTAAACTAGTTTTTGCCGGCGTGAATTTACCGCATGTTATTATACATATAACAAAAGAGGGATATTTTTGTATAACAAAAGAAGGACTTGACGGCCTCTGTGGCGCAGCGGAGTGTGTGTCACCGGAGGTACCGTGTTCGAATCCCGGCCAGGGCATGATGAGAAACGAACTTTCTCTGATTGGCCCAGGCCAATGGATGTTTATCTGTACAAGTATTTATTATAAAATATAGTATCGTTGAATTAGTATCTCCTAACACAAGTCTCGAACTTACTTCGAGGCTAACCCAATCTGTGTAATTTGTCCCGTATATAAAAATAAAAAAAATATATGATCATATAAAAAACATAAATTATTATTGAACAGAGAGCTGAGACGGCGTGTTTTCAAGAGGAACGTGACGTGCTGGTCTTCGGCGATCGAAGGTGGATCACAAATCTGCACTACGCCTTCCAGGATGAACACAATCTGGTAATTATACTTTGGTCTCTCATCACACCCTGGTCGGGATTCGAACTTGGGATCTACTGTGTCACAGATAAGCGCACTACCTCTGCGCCGTAATTCTATAACGTAAACCCTTCATACAGACATTTAATCACGTCTATATTCCTTGCGGGGTAGGCAGTACAAACAGTCTTTAAAATACTGATAGGCGACGTTCAGCTGTTTGGCTTAACAATATAATTGAGTTTCAAATGGTGACAGATTGCTAGCTTATCGCCTAAAAGAAGAATCCCAAGCAAATAAGCTTATCCCTTAATCGCCTTTTACGACATTTATGCCAAAGAGATGCCGGGAGCCACACGGCACTTCACACACACACACACACACACATATTAAACCCTACCTTCTGTATCTGTATCAAATAGCAGAGACCCATCAACGCTACACTTGTCAAACAGTTATACCCATTTAATTAATAAATAATTTATAGCCAAAAAAATTAATTAGCTCTAAAAAACAAAAAGGCCTACCTTCTTTATATGACATGACTCGTACACTCATCAATTCCAGTACCTGGTGATGGACTATTACTGCGGCGGAGACCTCCTGACCCTCCTGTCGAAGTTCGAGGACCGCCTGCCGGAGGACATGGCCAAGTTCTACATCGCCGAGATGGTGCTGGCCATACAGAGCGTCCACGAGTTGCAGTATGTGCACAGGTGTGTGTTCTGTTGGATTTTGTATACTAGCTGTGGATAGTATTATTGAATTTATGTAATGAACTCTTTGGTTCATCAGATATGTTGAACTCTTTGGTTCATCATAGGATTTTAGAATATTTGTGACGTATGTCACTGTCAATTGATTAACCGGTAAAAATAATTCAAATATTCTCAAGACTATAAAATTGCATTACAAAATGTCATAAATAAATTAGTTAAAATAAATAAGTTCCATATTTTGTTAGTTTAGAGTGAAATAATTGCATTATATGTCGTTTCTCTTTTTAGGTAAGAATATTACTTTTAAGTTGTTTTTGTTTTAGTGTTTTGTCTTGCGTTCTACTTTTCAATAATAAATTTCTCTTTTTAGAGCAACACATCAGAATATTATTTCACCAAATTCATATCATTATATTTATATATATCTACACTAATATTATAAAGAGGAAAACTTTGTTTGTTTGTTTGGTTGTAATGAATAGGCTCAAAAACTACTGGATCGATTTTAAAAATTCTTTCACCATTCGAAAGCTACATTATCCACGAGTAACATAGACTATATTTTATTTTGGTTAGTTCTAATAGAGATGTATTTAGTATCGGCTGTGAATCCGTGCGAAGCCGGGGCGGGTCGCTAGTGTATATATATAGATATATAAGCAGATATACAAGGAGAGTGTGGAGGGAAAGGTCGGAGTGGGAAGGCCTAGACGAACGTATCTTGATCAAATTAAGGACGTCCTGGTAAAGGGTCAGGTCAAAAGTGCCCGAAACCGCCGAGATTGAATGAAGAGAGTTGTGTATGTGGATGAAGCGAAGGAAGTGTGCAGAGATCGTGGCAAGTGGAAAGAGGTAGTCTCTGTCTCCGAGACAGAGGCGTGATTGTATGTATGTATGTATCATTGAAGCCCTCAAGGATGAATAATTTACCCCGCTTTTTTCACATTTTCTTTGCTCTTTATAGTTGCAGCGTGATGTTATATAGCCTAAAGCCTTCCTCGATCACTGGTCTATTTAATACAAAAATAATTTTTCAATTCGAACCAGTAGTTAGGTATTATACTAAGATTAGCGCGTTCAAACAAACAACCTCTTAAGCTTTATAATATAAGTACATACATACATAAATATAATCACGTCCATATTCCTTGCGAGGTAGACAGAGCCAACAGTCTTAAAAAGACTGATAGGCCACATTCAGCTGTTTGGCTTAATGATAGAAATATTAGTATAGATGTAAATCTCAATCTTTATTCTATCGTAAAGCCAAACAGCTGAACGTGGCATGTCAGTCTCTTTTAAACTGTCTACCCAGCAAGGGATGTAGACGTGATTATATGAATCAATGAATGAAAAAAAATAATAGGTGTTGTTAACTTTTGCTTTGTATTTGCAAAAAAATATAATTAAGCCAAATAGCTGAACGTGGCCATTCAGTCTATTCAAGACTGTTGGCTCTGTCTACCCCGCAAGGGATATAGACGTGACAATATGTATGTATGTGGTTTATATTTTGACACAGGGACATCAAACCTGACAACGTGTTGCTAGATGCGAGTGGACACATCAGATTGGCCGATTTCGGTTCCTGTTTGAGACTCGGCGAAGATGGGAAGGTAAGGTTTTGTAATGACCTCATGCAGTTTGTTATGTATGACCGCCTTCAAAGGGAAGATCTGGCCGGGTTCGAATCCCGGTCAGGGCATGATGAGAAAAGATATTTCTCTGATTGGCCTGGGTCTTGGATGTTTATCTATATAATTATTTATTATAAAATATAGTATCGTTGAGTTAGTATCTCGTAACACAAGTCTCGAACTTACTTCGAGGCTAACTCAATCTGTGTAATTTGTCCCGTATGTATTTATTATTTATATCTTCCGCTGGGCTGGTTTGATGTTTGGGGAACTTGTATTGTGAAATCTTTGTAATCGCGATTTAGATTCTTCGCTGCTATTGGCTGAACGCGTCAATTTATTCGCGCGAAATTTATAGAATGATTAGAATTTAAAGATGGCTGACCCTATGTGGCCCTGCTCTTTTCAAGACGAATTTAAAATAAATAATTTATAACCATTTAGACTCTTTATGAGTGACGCTGTTACAACAATAAGTTTATATAAAAATCTAAAATGCGTCGTGTGGTTCCCGGAAAAAAAGGAGAAGACATACCAACCCATCGCGTTTTCTACATCACGTAGGAGGCGATTAAAGTTGTAATTTAAACGCACAATTGCAGGTACAAAGCAACGTAGCGGTGGGCACTCCGGACTACATCTCCCCGGAAATCCTGCGCGCCATGGAAGACGGTCAAGGGAGATACGGGCCGGAGTGCGATTGGTGGTCGCTGGGTAAGGGATTTACATATCTAAATTACATTAGTGTTGGGACTAACACTGTTGAATTGGTTATTAATTTAATTTATTATACGTACATGTCTATATATTTTACTTTATTAATAAATGTGGGTGGTGTGTTCCCGTTGGGGTAGACAGATATTCTTTTCATACATACATACATATAGTCACGTCTATATCCCTTACGGGGTAGACAGAGCCAATAGTCCCGAAAAGACTGAATGGCCACGTTCAGCTGCTCGGCTTAATGATGGAATTGAGATCCAAATAGCGACAGGTTGCTAGCCCATCGCCTAAAAAAAAGGATTGCAATTTTATAAGCCTATCCCTTAGTCGCCTTTTACGACATCCATGGGAAAGAGATGGAGTGGTCCTATTCTTTTTCGTATTGGTGCCGGTAACCACATGGTTCGGCAAGGGATTTCATATCTAAATTACATTAGTGTTGGGACTAACACTGTTGTATTGGTTATTAATTTAATTTAGTATACGTACATGTTTATATATTTTACTTTATTAATAAATGTGTACGCATATAATTGTTTAAATCAAGCATCATCCTACTTAATATTAAAAAAACAAAAGTTTGTGAGTATGTCAGGATGTCGGTATGGATGTTTGTTATTCTTTCACGCAAAAACTACTGAACCGATTACGATGAAATTTGGTATGTTGGTAGCTGAAGACCCAGAATAACATATAGGCTACTTTTTATCCCGGAGTTCCCGCGAGGGATATAGACGTGACTGTTTGTATGTATATGTATGTGAAACTTAACATTGGGTCAACTTGAGAGCCCGAATGTTATACATACATATGGTCACGTCTATATCCCTTGCGGGGTAGACAGAGCCAACAGTCTTGGAAAGACTGAATGGCCACGTTCAGCTATTTAGCTTTCTGATAGAATTGAGATTCAAATAGTGACAGGTTGCTAACCTCAACGCCTAAAAAAGAATCCCAAGTTTGTAAGCGTATCCCTTAGTCGCCTTTTACGACATCCATGGGAAAGAGATGGAGTGGTCCTATTCTTTTTTGTATTGGTGCCGGGAACCACACGGCAGACTCATACATACTCATACTCTTTCCACTTGCTAACATCTCCGAATACTTCGTTTAAGCAGTATTTTGTTATTGTTATTTGTTTTTATTTTTGTTTCAGGCGTATGCATGTACGAAATGTTATTCGGCGAGACGCCATTCTACGCGGAATCCCTTGTAGAGACTTACGGGAAGATCATGAATCACGCCAGGTCATTCCACTGCCCGCCGCCGGACGAGCAAACTGCCCAGGTAATATCACCCTTACGGGGTGGACAGAGCTTGTGCTCGAGAGATATGTTTGACAAATAGTTGAGAATCCATCAACGTCGTATATAGCTTGTAATTTTTATTTCTTATTTTAAATTATTGCCGTGTGGTTCCAATGAAAAAATGAATAGGACCACTCCCATCTCTTTTCCATGTATGTAATATAAAGCGACTAAGGGAGAGGTTTATAAACTTAAGATTGTTCTTTAAGGCGATGGGCTAGCAACCTGTCACTATTTTAATCTCAATTCTGTCATTAAGCCAAACAGAACATGACCTATCAGTCTTTCAAAACTGCTGGCTCTGTCTACCCCACAAGGGGGGATATGGACGTGACTATGTATACCTATGTATTTATGTAAAATTAAATTGATGGTTAAAACTTGTTCAGAATAGAATGTAAGTGAACCTTATGAATTATATATTTATTTATTTAAACTTTACGCACGTAAAATGTACAACAGGTGGACTTAATGCCACAAGGCATTCTATGTCAGTTGGACCTTTGGACCGAACTGAGATGGATGTACGGGTGATAACTGAAACAAATCAATATTGAACATGCTATTTATTTATATATTCATGTACATCAAGGAAAATAAGAATAAAACTTGAAGAGAAATTAAGTACAAGGGCACTACTTATTTCAAGAGAAATTTATTCGTTGCAGGTATCTGAAGAAGCGAAAGATCTAATTCGACGGTTGATATGCGCGTCGGAAAACAGACTGGGGAAGAACGGACTCCAAGATTTTAAGGTATTTCAGTTTATTGTTATATAATAAAAATATTGTTATAAATTTTATACGTAAGGCAATTCTATCTGTCTATGTATCTATCTTTTGCCAATTAATTGTTATACATTTTATGCGCAAGGCAATTCTATCTGTCTATGTATCTATCTTTTGCCTGAGTTATGTATATTAGTTTAAGTGTTAACCGATGCTCTTACGGTGAGGGAAAACGTCGTGAGGAAACCTGCACATTCTGGCAAGTGGATGTGTAACCATGATCGATCCAATACGTGTTAGGTTTACCTTCAAAGGTTGCGGAGGACAGACGGGAGTCGCTTCGTGTAAAAACCTGACTCGCACAATCCAGGGTCCATGGTCAAAGGCACACCCCGGGCTCCTCTCCAGAGTGGTGAGGATGCAACTGGGACTAAAGCCAGGAGGAAGAAAGAGTACTAGTTTTTGACTGAAAAACATCAAGGCCAGGTTATGTTGGTTATGCTTTAAATCAATAAAAATTTTGAATATAAAAAAAAATTGGGATTCTTCTTTTAAGCGATGGGCTAGCAACCTGTCTCTATTTGAATCTCAATTCTATCATTAAGCCAAACAGCTGAACATAGTCTCTCAGTCTCTTCAAGACTGTTGGCTGTATGTATGTATGTATGTGTGTTTGTGGTTCCCGGCACCATCAGAAAAAGAATAGGACCACTCCATCTCTCTCCCATGGATGTCGTAAAAGGTGACTAAGGGGTAGGCTTATAAATTTGGGATTCTTCTTTAAGGCCATTCGCTAGCAACCTGTCACTATTTGAACCTGAATTCTATCATTAACCCAAATAGCTGAACGTGGCCTACGTTGGCTCTGTCTACCCCGCAAGGGATATAGACATGATTATATGTGTGTGATGTATTTATTTGAATAACAATATATATATTTCAGAAAAGAAAGTGGAAAGAGGTAGTCTCTGCCTACCCCTCCGGGAAAGAGGCGTGATTTTATGTATGTATGTTTGTATGTATATTCCAGGCTCACCCCTGGTTCGCCGGCCTGGATTGGGACAACCTTCGAGAGATGCAGGCTCCGTTCGTTCCAGACGTCTCGAGTCCAACGGATACTTCAAATTTTGATGTTGATGACACTGATATCAGGTTTGTTGGTCAATCAATTGGTCATTTTGTGAAAATACTGAATACGAAAACTCTTGATAATATTTGTATTTATAAATGAACTAGCTGTGTCTGTTTTTTCGTCCGCGTGGAATAGTTATTCAAGATTCAAGATTATTTATTTGTAAAACATGTTATATTACATCCTACATATGAATAGGTACATACATGTATTGCAGATGGAGAAGCATATTGTTGTGACTGAACATGTTTGGCCATACGGCATACAAAATATTTATTTATACATGCAATATTATATTATGACATGCATACCATGAACTATAGCAACCGTCAATAAAGAAAAAGGAAATATATAAATTTAAGAAATAATAAATTAATTTTCAATATTATCATTACTATTATAAATTTACCCTGTCATTAAGGATTAGTTATTTTGGGCATCATAAAAGCCCTCAAGGATGAATAATTTACCCCGTTTTTTTCACATTTTCCATTATTTCTTTGCTCCGTGACCATATGTATGTATGTAATTGTTTAACTCAATGTTTCCATATGTATGTAATATTTAAAACTTTAATTCATTTATTTTTTTGATTCGGCTTTTGTGGGACATTTTCCGACATGGCTAGTGAAGTGCTCAAAATGTTGCAGTCTGTCACAGGCGGTGCCGCCGCTGTCGGCGTCACTATTTGAATCTCAGTTGTATCATTAAGCCAAACAGCTGTACGTGGCCATTCAGTCTTTTCAAGGCTGTTGGCTGTCTACCCCGCAAGGGATATAGACGTGACCACATGTATGTATGTAATCTGTGTAACTGAATGTTTCCCCTGCAGGCTGTCGCAGGCGGTGCCGCCGCCGCCGCCGTCGCCGGCGTTCTCGGCGCTGCACCTGCCGTTCGTGGGGTTCACGTTCACGGCGGGCAGCCGCCTGGCCGACCGCGGCGCGCGCGCAGCCCCGCTCAGCCCCGCCAAGAACGCGCCCAGGCAGGTGCGTGCGGCGTGTTAGTTTCAATGGGTTGATGGTTGACTCGGGTTGAGTCGGGTTGAGTCGGGTTGAGTCGAGTTGAGTCGAGTTGAATCGAATAGAATCGAACTGAATTGAGTTGAATCGAATACAATCGAACTGAATTGAGTTGAATCGAATACAATCGAATCGAATCGAATCGAATTGAATAGAATGGAATCGGAATTGAATATATTCAAAATTGGATACAAGGTATCACTTATTGACGTCAAATAAATCTAATTATATCTAATACCTCGCCTAAAGCGCATGTGTATAAGAAGCGGCGGAACAAACTATAGTGCAGCATTTTCATCGGACGTCAATTTAAATATATCAAAATTTTGATTCATTATTAGTGGATACTTCATATCACTTAATAATAGTTGAAACGCTTAACATTGGTTGACGTCAAATATATTACTTAAGTCTAAGTTTACTGCCGCTTCCAAGGCGTCAGTGCAGAAGATATAGATCTCTTATATCTTAATCGTGGACGAATGCACATTGTATATATTTATTTATTTATTTATACATACAAACATGAGACAGACGCGGAAAGCGACTTTGCCTTAAACTCTTTCTTTCTTTCTTTTCTATATTATGGCTTCCACCGGACTTTCGGTGATTCTGCCAATGTCATGGTTTAAAGAGACACGAAGTTACAAAATTGGACGGTATACAATCTGAAAGGAGAAGGTTAACAAATGTTCAAACACAACAAGTAGGTATTGTTAGTAACCTTATACTCTCTAATGATACTATTTTATTTTTTATTCGACAGGCGCCGTCTAATTGCGGAGACCGAGCTGCTTTGAAGGCGTTGGAACGGGAGAATGCGTTGTTGGCGCAGACCATCGCCGAACTGAGGGCGGGGGAAGCTATAGGTTAGTTTGTTTGTTAGTTTGTTTTTTCTGTCTGTATAACAGGTGACATCGGAGACTAAAGGCGTTGGTGAGAGAGATTGCATTGTTAGTGTCTACGCCTTACCCGGAAACATCAATCACTGTCAAGCAGCCGCCCCGGAACCCGGTCACTGCGCGTCATCTAGCGCATTCCATCTTTACATGTCACTTCTTTTCTCTCAACTCAAGTCGACACATCTCTAAAATTTATATCTTAAAAATAGCATCAGTCTTCAACTATTTTTGTAATATTTATTGTTATTCAGATTACACAAGAAGTCAACCAAATTTATCAACTTTTATTTCTTGTTCTATCACGAACAGTTAGCGTAAACCTGAACTGAGGGTGGGGGAAGCTATAGGTTAGTTTGTTAGTTAGTTAGTTTGTTTGTCTGTCTGTACAACCGGTGACATCAGAGACTAAAGGCGTTGGTGAGAGAGAATGCATTGTTAGTTGCTAGTTTTTACTCGATCAAACGCGTCGATAAAGTTAACGCGTATTTGTATGTGATTTAATCAGCGCCATCTTGTGGTAACGCGATGGCACTAATGCAACTCCATGCAAATTCGCGTTTACTTGGTCGACGCCTTTGGCCGAGTAAAACTTGCATTAACCCCTCTGAGAGCGGGGGAAGCTATAGGTTAGTTTGTTAGTTTGTTTGTCTGTTTGTACAGTCAAACTGTGCAGAATTTAAAGGTTTTTGTGAAAACAAAACACAATATTGTAAAACATATACATACATACATAAAATCACGCCCCTTTCCCGGAGGAGTAGGCAGAGACTACCTCTTTCCACTTGCCACGATCTCTGCATACTTCCTTCGCTTCATCCACATTCATAACTCTCTTCATGCAAGCTCGATTAAAACATATGTATGTATATATAACGTTTTAAACTAATTTATATTGTTTAATTTGTCATTACCTTAGTTGCCTTTTACGACATTCACGGGAAAGGGATGCCAATGGTCCTATTCTAATGCCGCCGGACACCACACGGCACTAATGATTGAAAATTTCCCATTACGTTCCCACAGAAGACCATCACCAATTGAGAGATGAAATGGCCGCCTTAACAAAGAGGAACGCTGAATTGGAGGCGCAGATACGGTGTTACGAGCAGCTCAGTAGTGGAAATGTTACCGTGAGTTGTTTGTTTGTTTGTTTGTAAATACTTTATGGTACATAACAAATTTTTTTGTAGTACATAGAATAGAATAGAATAGAATAGATTTATTTTCAAAATTGGATACAAGGTATCACTTATTGACGTCACATAACTTAAATCTAATTATAACTACTACCGCTTCCAAAGCGCATGTGTAGAAGAAGCGGCGGAACCAACTACACTGCAGCATTTTCATAGGACGTCAATTTACAAATATAGATCTCTTAAATCAAAATCGTGGACGAATGCACATTGTCTACATTAAAAAACATGTATGAATGTAGAACTGATTATGTCAATACGAATATTTCGTCAAATAAAATAAATATAAAATAAAATATGTACATACTGTACAAATTATGTCAAGATCATGTCAAAATACACAAGAATTAAGAGGCTATTATGTCCAGCTCGGGCCACACATGTTTATCATTAATATAATCATCCGTGCTGTAATAGGCTTTCCTACAAAGCTCAACTTTAATATACTGTTTGAATTTTCTATCATTCATTTCAAGAACACTTTTTGGTAATTTATTATAAAATCTTATACAATTAATCAGAAATGATTTCCCTACCTTAGCCAGCCGATGTGCTGGGATCGACAACTTGTAATTGTTCCGCAGTGATCTACTAGTACATTCACCTACTTTTTTGAAAGAGTCTAAGTTTTTCCTAACATGCATGATGTTATCGAATATGTATTGGGAGGGCAAAGTTAAAATATTTAGGTTTTTGAAAAAATCTCTAAGGGAATCTCTTTGTTTAAGACCGTAGATATATCGAATTGCCCTTTTTTGTAAAATGAAAATAGTTTGTATGTCTGCTGCTGATCCCCAAAGCAGTAGACCATATGACATTAAACTATGAAAATAACTAAAATATACTAGCTTAGCAGTTGCCACATCCGTCAAATGCCTAATACGACGAATAGCGTATGCTGCAGAACTAAGCCTTTTAGAAAGTTTTAAAATGTGAGCATGCCATTTCAAATTTGAATCTAATGTTATTCCTAAGAAAGTAGTACTATCAACAAAATCTAATCTTTTACTACTTATACTAATATCCACATTTGCCTGCCGCACATTGGGAAGTGTAAACTTAATGCATTGGGTCTTATTTGCATTTAACAATAAGTTGTTGATTGTAAACCAGTTAGAGATGGCGGCTAAAGTGCTATTCACATCATCACAGATTTCGCTACGGCGGTTCATTTTAAAAATTAGTGACGTATCATCTGCAAACAACACGATGCCAGTCTGTTTCTCAATCATGCAAGGCAGGTCGTTGATATATATCAGAAAGAGAAAAGGTCCCAAAATGGAACCTTGCGGTACCCCAATTTTTACCGTCGCTCCTTTCGATTTTGTATTATTTAAATCTACCGTCTGTAATCTATCACTAAGATATGATTTAATTAGTTCAACGGCAGCAGTATCGAACCCGTAATGAGCGAGCTTGAGCAGAAGAGTTCTATGATCTACGCAATCAAATGCTTTGGTCAGATCGCAAAACACTCCGATGGCATCCTGTGAGTCTTCCCATGCATTGAGAATATGAGTGACAAGAGCCACACCTGCATCTGTTGTACATTTCCCCTCAGTAAAGCCGTATTGCTGACTATGAAATAATTTATTAGACTTAAAGTAACGCTGCATTTGATTAAGCATGATTCTCTCGAACACCTTGCTCAAAATTGGTAAAATTGAGATTGGTCTATAATTACCAGGATCTGATTTTTCACCTTTCTTGAATAATGGAATTAGTTTACTATACTTCATTAAATTTGGAAATATCCCTTGGTCAACACAATTATTGAATATATATGCTAAGTCCCCAGCTATAATATTTATAATATGACATATCACAACAGCCGACATACCCCAATAATCCTCAGACTTTTTCAGATTAAGTTCTTTAAAGGTATTAATAATGTCAGTAGGGTCAATATTTAAGAATTTAAATTTGGAACTGCAAATGCTGACATTATTTTTAAGTAGTATTTCAGCTTCATTAGGGCATGAGTCAATATTTGAAGTTAATTCCAACGGTATATTTGTAAAAAAAAAATATTTGAAATAACAATACACAAGGGCGGACTTATAACTGTGCTGTGAGGGATTTCTTCCAGTCAACCAGGTAATTCAAAGATACATATCAAGTTAAGGAATAGTAGTTACAGCTAGCTAGGTGCAACGGCAAAAATACTATAAAAAAAATCAAACATAAGTAATAAAACAATATACATACATAATATAGTATACATATACATATAAAAACTCAATGCGTTACACGATCGAAAAACAAAACATATTAAATTTTTGTATGTTGTTGTATTTGTCCAAACATTCTATGTAGTCTTATACTATGTAGTGATAAAAAACTAGTGCACCTGGGCGACCGAGCGATGCGCTGTGTCTTTTGGTTAACTGACGTCAGAAAAATAAAAATTAAGCTATATGTTGTTAGGAATCGAACCTGAGAACTCCAGCGTGAATGTCGATCGCTCTGACCGTAAGACCCAGAGTTACGGCGGCGCCGAAATTATTGTAAAATAACAACCATTTTGTATGGAAAAATGATTTTATGTAATAACATGGGAATATCAAATTTTTACCAGACGCGAGAACCAGCTAAATCGATTTTTACCCCAGTATGCATTTATTTGAATCTCAATTCCATCACATCTGAACGTGGCCTTTCAGTCTTTTTAGGACTGTTGGCCCTGTCTACCCTGCCTTACGTGATTATATGTATATATATATATATATATAAATATATATGTATATATATATATATATATATACGATCTCTGCATACTTCCTTAGCTTCATCCACATTCATAACTCTCTTCATTCAAGCTCGGCGGTTTCGGGTACTTTTGACCTGACCCTTTACCAGGACGTCCTTAATTTGATCAAGATACGTTCGTTTTTTGTTTTCACAATTATAATTACAATGTTGGTTTGATTCGAAACAATGATGTTTTTTTTTTACTACAGGATGGCTCAACACCGTTCCAGCCGACGGACGTGAGCTCTCGCCTGCGCGAATTAGAGGCTCTGCTCGCCTCGTTAACGGCGGAGAAGGAGGAGTTGGCCAAAGATAGGATGGACACTGTGGAGAAATTGATGCTACAGGTCAGTTGATTAATTAACATTGAAGCCGTGTGGTTCCCGGCACCAGTACAAGGATAGGACCACTCCATCTCTTTCTCATGGATGTCGTAAAAAGCGACTGAGTGATTAGCTTGTAAACTTGGGATTCTTCTTGAAGGCTTGTGTGGGCTAGCAACCTGTCACTATTTGAATCTCGATTCTATCATTACGCTTGACATCTGAACGTGGCCTATCAGTATTTCAAAACTGCTTGCTCTGTCTACCCCGCAAGATATATAAACGTGATTATATGAATGAATTAATCCATACTAATATTATAAAGCTGAAGAGTTTGTTTGTTTGTTGTTGCGCTTATCTCAAGAACTATTGGTTCGAATTGAAAAATTATTTTTGTGTTGAATATACCATTTATCGAGAAAGGCTTTAGGCTATATAACATCACGCTGCAACTATTAGGAGCGAAGAAATAATGGAGGATGTGAAAAAAATCGGGGAAAATTATTTATCCTTGAGGGCTACAATTTATTATGTATTTCTTTTGTAGGGACATATTTTGTAAGTTATTATTTATGTAGGTATATTTCAATCTAGTTTGTAATTTATATGTACTGCGCCAATCGCCTTATTATTTTTAATTTCCTCCCACCCTAAGGTTGACTGGAAGAGATTGCTTTAGCCATAAATCCGCCTTTGTACCTCATTACCTGTGTTTTTTTTTCTGTTCTTCTTTTTCTTATGGTGCAATAAAGAGTCGTATCTACAATGATGCCCAAAATAACTATTCCACGCGGACGAAGTCGCGGGCACAGCTGGTTAATGAATATACTCACATTTGTACACAGGACAAAGAATTGAAAGACGCCCTGTCTCAGCGGAAATTGGCGATGGCGGAATATAACGAAGTGTCCGACAAACTCTCCGAGCTGCGGCAGCAGAAGCAGAAACTGTCGCGACAGGTGAGTTGTTGTTATACTACTACTACTACTACTATGTGACGTCAATAAGTGATACCTTGTATCCAATTTTGAAAATAAATCTATTCTATTCTATTCTATCTTCTCATTTCTCAATTGCCGTGTGGTTCCCGGCATCAATATAAAAAGAACAGGGCGACTTAATCTCTTTCCCATGGATGTCGTAAAAGGCTACTAAGAGATAGGCTTGTAAACTTGGGATTCCTTGTTATACTATCTTCTCATTTCTCAATTGCCGTGCGGTTCCCGGCATCAATGTAAAAAGAACAACACGACTTAATCTCTTTCCCATGGATGTCGTAAAAGGCGACTAAGGGATAAGCTTGTAAACTTGGGATTCCTTGTTATACTATCTTCTCATTTCTCAATTGCCGTGCGGTTCCCGGCATCAATATAAAAAGAACAGGACGACGATAATCTCTTTCCCATGGATGTTGTAAAAGGCGACTAAGAGATAGGCTTGTAAACTTGGGATTCCTTGTTATACTATCTTCTCATTTCTCAATTGCCGTGTGGTTCCCGGCATCAATATAAAAAGAACAGGGCCACTCAATCTCTTTCCGATGGATGTCGTAAAAGGCGACTAAAGGATAGTCTTGTAAACTTGGGATTCTTGTTTTGGCGATAGGCTAGCAACCTGTCACTATTTGAATCTCAATTCTATTATTAAGCCAAAAAGCTGAACGTGGCCTCGGTACTGTTGGCTCTGTCTCTTGTAGACGTGACTATATTTATATATGTATGTACTCAATTTTTAATTTATATAACACACAAGTATATCGGCTACATAAATGCGATGTCATGTCAGTGGTTTTAAATAACCAAATAAGATTTACAAAACATACAAGCTTCACACGTGAAATTTGGGTATCAGATTTATGCTATCACGCAGTGCTGAGATAAGAAAAGATTTTTCCAAATTAATACTATAAAGGGTTTACCCCTTGAAGGACCCCTAAAAAGGATTTAAAGGTACAATGAAAAAAAAAAAATTTTCACCGAGCGACTAAAAATTTGGCACCTGCTCTCTGGCAAAAATAATCAAAAAGGTATCTTATGGTTTTTTACTGCCGGCTCTGTCTACCCCGCAAGAGATATAAACGCGACTATATGTATGTACTATATGAATGTACTACATATGTATGTATGTTATATAATTGTGCAGAGTGTTTGCTGATGATAATAACGAACACACTTTTTGATATAATTTAATTAAATAATAATAATATTAAATAAAAATACCTGAACGTGGCCATTCAGTTTTTTCAAGACTGTTGGCTCTGTCTACCCCGCTAGGGATATAGACGTAACCATATGTATGTATGTATGTTTAATTGAATAGGTACGCGACAAAGAGGAAGAATTAGAAGTTGCCATGCAGAAGATTGACGCGCTGCGACAGGACATCAGGAGAGCTGATAAAGGGAGAAGGGAGATGGAGGCGCGATTGGAAACCGCCATTAATGAGGCCACTAAGGTGAACTTTCTTTTTTTTTTTACTATACTTTTTATTTAACTAGTGCAAGCGAGAGCGCGGAACGAGCGACAGAGAGGCACAATCGGCCTTCGCGTTCGACATCCATCTCTCTCCTACTTGAGTGAGCGATGCGTCTGCGTGGACAGTTGCTATACTATAGTACATTTACATGTTTTGGTCGAGTATCAAGTGCAGTGAAAAGTGAATGTGGTGTTATCAGTGTTTTCTTATGGTACCGTGTGGTTCCAATACAAAAAAGAATAGGACCACTTCAACTCTTTCCCATGGTTGTCGTAAAAGGCGACTAAGTGATAGGTTTATTAACAAGGGATTCTTTTTTTAGGCGATTGGCTAGCAACCTGTCACTAGTTGAATCTCAGTTCAATCATTAAGCCAAATAGCTGAACGTGGCCATTCAGTCTTTTCAAGACTATTATTGGCTCTGCCTACCCCGCAAGGGATATAGACGTGACCATATGTATGTATGAATGTATGTATGTGTTTTCTTAAGACGTTGTCACGTTCAACTATCGTCAGTAAACCGACTTTACAGACGCCACCGGAGCCACCTATCTCATTTCCGGTAAAACCGTTCTTACCTGTCATGGCGTCTAGCGTGTAGTTATAAAATGTTGTGTTCATATTTAATTGAAATAAAGTAACTTTATTACTCAACTAGCGACCCGCCCCGGCTTCGCACGGGTGCAAAATTCGGAAAAAATTCGGAAAAAATAAAACCTTCCTCTTGAATCACTCTACCTGTTACAAAAAACCGCATCAAAATCCGTTGCGTAATTTTAAAGATTTAAGCATACAGACAAACAGACTAAAATAGCGACTTTGTTTTATACTATGTAGTGATAATTGTATCAATAACTTCACCAAAAACGCACCAACGCAGACAACTGATTGTTTTTTTTTTTGTACGGCAGGAGCGGAAGTTGCGCGAGGAAACGTTGCGGTCTCAGCGCGTGGAGGGCGCGGCGGGCGGCGACGTGGCGCGGCTGCAGCACGAGCTGGACACGCTCGAGGTTATACTGACACACACACACACACACATATATTATATATATATATATATATGTATAAATATATATATATATATATAAATGTGTATATGAAAGGAATAGAAAAGGGTATGTTGAGATGGTTCGGTCATGTGGAGAGGATGAATGAAAGCAGGTTGACTAAGCAGATATACAAGGAGAGTGTGGAGGGAAAGGTCGGAGTGGGAAGACCTAGACGAACGTATCTTGATCAAATTAAGGACGTCCTGGTACTTGCTTGGCTTGCACGAAGAGAGTTATGAATGTGGATGAAGCGAAGGAAGTGTGCAGAGATCGTGGCAAGTGGAAAGAGGTAGTCTCTGCCTACCCTACCGGGAAAGAGGCGTGATTTTATGTATGTATGTATGTATATATATATATATATATATATATATATATGGCAATACAAACGTTTGCCATATTAATAGTTTTTATGTTTAATTTCTAGTTAAAAAAAGAAAATGTTAAGGGTGGACAACCGTTATCACTAAGGGTATGATAAATAAATAAATACGTGACTATATATGTATGTATGTATGACGGCGTCCGTGGCGCAGCGGTAGTACGCTTGTCTGTGACATCGGAGGTTCGAATTCGGGTTCGAATCCCGGCCAGGGCATGATGAGAAACGAACTTTTTGTAATTGGCCTGGTTCTTGGATGTTTATCTATATAAGTATTTATTGTAAAATCACAAAAATGCGTGGATGAGTAAAGATTTGCAAGAACTTGTGCGATTAAAGAAGAAAGCATGGCTGGATTTGTTAGCAGCAAAAGCTAACTTAAGAATGCAAGAGGTTATAGATGAGGATGTGAATGAAGCACGTAAGGAATATAAAAAAAATGAAAGATTTGGTTAAGAAAGCTGTGATTAGAAAGAAAGAAGAGTATAAAGAGGATTTTGATAAAAGGCTATCAGAAGACTTTCAGTCAAATCTGAAAGTATTCTGGAAATCCGTAAAGTCAGTCCGAGGAAAAACTATAACCAGAGAGCTGACTAAGATCAGATGCCAGGATGGTAGCGTTGTGAAAGGAGAAGAATGTGTGCTAAAGATATGGAAGGACTATTTTGAGAGTTTATTTGAAAAAAAGGAAGAAAATAAGAAAGAGTTCTGCTATAGCGAAGAAAAAGAGAATGAGATGGAAGGCGAAATTGAAATGTTTGAAATTGTGGAAGCACTTAAGAGTATGAAAGCGGGTAAGGCTGCCGGGTATGATAGAGTGTCGGTCGAGATGCTTAAAGCAGGAAAAGGCGTCGTAGCTAGACAGTTGTACTGCCTTTTCAATTTGTGTTGGAGAAGCGGCCGAGTACCAAAAGATTGGTGTAAGGCTGTTATTGTGCCACTTTACAAAGGAAAAGGGTCACAACTGGACTGCAAAAATTATCGTGGTATAAGCCTGCTTAGCGTCGTCGGCAAATTGTATGCTAAGTTATTGATTAATAGAGTCAGGAATGAAACTGATGACAAAATATGGGATGCTCAAGCGGGATTTCGAAAGGGAATGGGATGTACTGATCAGGTCTTTTCTTTGCGGTGCATAGCCGAAAAGTTTTTGGCCAAGAGTCAAAAAGTCTATTGCACATTCGTGGATTTGGAAAAGGCCTATGACAGAGTTGAGAGGAATGAATTGTGGTCAGCACTTTCTATGCATGGGGTGAGCAGTCTCTTGATACGAGCACTGAAATCCTTATATGAGGATTCGAGTGCTTGTGTCAGGATAAACGGAGCGCACACTGAGTGGTTTAAGATTGAGAAAGGCGTTAGGCAAGGATGTGTTGCGTCACCGTGGCTGTTCAACCTATTTATGGATAGCTGCTTGACAGATTTGCAAGAGTCTAAAAGTGGATTAAGGATGAATGAGTTACTCGTCAAATGTCTGCTCTATGCCGACGATCAGGTTATACTGGCGTCATCAGCGGAGGAGTTACAGGAGATGGTAAACTGTATGCATGAAGCTTTAAAAGAGAAAGGAATGAAAGTGAACGTAAGTAAAACTAAAACACTGGTTTTTGAAATGGAGAAAGAAATGACAGCATGTAATATTTTGATTGGAGGAGAAAAAGTGGAGCAAGTGAAAGAGTTTGTATATCTAGGATCAAAGTTTACATCAGATGGCAAGTATGATAGTGATATTGAAAGGAGAGTGAACGCGGGGAACATGGTGAATGGAGCTTTGCATGCCTTTATGAGCAGTCAGAAACTATCCAAAAAGGCTCGACTGGCTGTGCACAGAGGCGTGTTGGTCCCGACATTAATGTATGGGAGTGAAAGTTGGGTATGGCAAAAGAAGCACGAAAGCAGAATAAATGCAGTGGAAATGAGAGCGTTAAGGAGTATGTTGGGTGTGAAATTGAGTGACCGGATAAGGAACAGCGTGATAAGGGAATGTTGTGATGTGAAAGAAGATGTAGTTACAGGAATAGAAAAGGGTATGTTGAGATGGTTCGGTCATGTGGAGAGGATGAATGAAAACAGGTTGACTAAGCAGATATACAAGGAGAGTGTGGAGGGAAAGGAAGGGAAACATCCATACTGACATACTCACAAACTTTCGCATTCATAATATTTATCCGTACTTATATATTTATTTATTTTATATGTTTATTAGAACAAGGAAATGTAGGTAAATAATTTTAATTCAGTGTAATTTCAATTCCAGGCGCAGTACAAAGAATCTTTGGCACAACAGCAAGCGCGATATAACTCTGAGTTGTCATCGCTCAGGGATCAGCTGCAGGAGGGCGACGCCATGCGCAGTGTGCTCAACAGGGAGGTCAGTCAGTCAGTCAGTTAGTCACAGAGGTCAGGTTCGATTTCAGGTCGGGCAGGAAGCTGACAGACACAGTATATCTATGTAGGAAGTATAGTGGAATTGTAATTCTCTACGGAAGGAGAAAAGAGGAGAGAAATATTCAAAATAAAAGCACTATATATTGGAAATAAAAATATTTGCCAATAAATATAATACCTGATATTTTTCGCTAATTTAAACTAGCCATGGCAACCGTTGCTATGGTGTACATAGAAAAGGTTGCCTACAATCTACAAAGAATAGTTGGCACAACAACAAACGCGATATAACTCTGAGCTGTCATCGCTCAGGGATCAGCTGCAGGAGGGCGACGCCATGCGCAGTGTGCTCAACAGGGAGGTCAGTCAGTTAGTTACGTGCTCAACAGGGAGGTCAGTCAGTCAGTTAGTTACGTGCTCAACAGGGAGGTCAGTCAGTCAGTTAGTTACGTGCTCAACAGGGAGGTCAGTCAGTCAGTTAGTTACGTGCTCAACAGGGAGGTCAGTCAGTCAGTTAGTTACGTGCTCAACAGGGAGGTCAGTCAGTCAGTTAGTTACGTGCTCAACAGGGAGGTCAGTCAGTCAGTTAGTTACGTGCTCAACGGGGAGGTCAGTCAGTCAGTTAGTTACGTGCTCAACAGGGAGGTCAGTCAGTCAGTTAGTTACGTGCTCAACGGGGAGGTCAGTCAGTCAGTTAGTTACGTGCTCAACAGGGAGGTCAGTCAGTTAGTTACGTGCTCAACAGGGAGGTCAGTCAGTTAGTTACGTGCTCAACAGGGAGGTCAGTCAGTCAGTTACGTGCTCAACAGGGAGGTCAGTCAGTCAGTTAGTTACGTGCTCAACAGGGAGGTCAGTCAGTTAGTTACGTGCTCAACAGGGAGGTCAGTCAGTTAGTTACGTGCTCAACAGGGAGGTCAGTCAGTTAGTTACGTGCTCAACAGGGAGGTCAGTCAGTTAGTTACGTGCTCAACAGGGAGGTCAGTCAGTCAGTTAGTTACGTGCTCAACAGGGAGGTCAGTCAGTTAGTTACGTGCTCAACAGGGAGGTCAGTCAGTCAGTTAGTTACGTGCTCAACAGGGAGGTCAGTCAGTCAGTTAGTTACGTGCTCAACAGGGAGGTCAGTCAGTTAGTTACGTGCTCAACAGGGAGGTCAGTCAGTCAGTTAGTTACGTGCTCAACAGGGAGGTCAGTCAGTCAGTTAGTTACGTGCTCAACAGGGAGGTCAGTCAGTCAGTTAGTTACGTGCTCAACGGGGAGGTCAGTCAGTCAGTTAGTTACGTGCTCAACAGGGAGGTCAGTCAGTCAGTTAGTTACGTGCTCAACAGGGAGGTCAGTCAGTCAGTTAGTTACGTGCTCAACAGGGAGGTCAGTCAGTTAGTTACGTGCTCAACAGGGAGGTCAGTCAGTCAGTTAGTTACGTGCTCAACAGGGAGGTCAGTCAGTCAGTTAGTTACGTGCTCAACAGGGAGGTCAGTCAGTTAGTTACGTGCTCAACAGGGAGGTCAGTCAGTCAGTTAGTTACGTGCTCAACAGGGAGGTCAGTCAGTCAGTTAGTTACGTGCTCAACAGGGAGGTCAGTCAGTTAGTTACGTGCTCAACAGGGAGGTCAGTCAGTCAGTTAGTTACGTGCTCAACAGGGAGGTCAGTCAGTCAGTTAGTTACGTGCTCAACAGGGAGGTCAGTCAGTCAGTTAGTTACGTGCTCAACAGGGAGGTCAGTCAGTCAGTTAGTTACGTGCTCAACAGGGAGGTCAGTCAGTTAGTTAGTTACGTGCTCAACAGGGAGGTCAGTCAGTCAGTTAGTTACGTGCTCAACAGGGAGGTCAGTCAGTCAGTTAGTTACGTGCTCAACAGGGAGGTCAGTCAGTCAGTTACGTGCTCAACAGGGAGGTCAGTCAGTCAGTTAGTTACGTGCTCAACAGGGAGGTCAGTCAGTCAGTTAGTTACGTGCTCAACAGGGAGGTCAGTCAGTTAGTTACGTGCTCAACAGGGAGGTCAGTCAGTCAGTTAGTTACGTGCTCAACAGGGAGGTCAGTCAGTCAGTTAGTTACGTGCTCAACAGGGAGGTCAGTCAGTCAGTTAGTTACGTGCTCAACAGGGAGGTCAGTCAGTTACGTGCTCAACAGGGAGGTCAGTCAGTCAGTTACGTGCTCAACAGGGAGGTCAGTCAGTCAGTTAGTTACGTGCTCAACAGGGAGGTCAGTCAGTCAGTTAGTTACGTGCTCAACAGGGAGGTCAGTCAGTCAGTTAGTTACGTGCTCAACAGGGAGGTCAGTCAGTCAGTTAGTTACGTGCTCAACAGGGAGGTCAGTCAGTCAGTTAGTTACGTGCTCAACAGGGAGGTCAGTCAGTCAGTTACGTGCTCAACAGGGAGGTCAGTCAGTCAGTTACGTGCTCAACAGGGAGGTCAGTCAGTCAGTTAGTTACGTGCTCAACAGGGAGGTCAGTCAGTCAGTTACGTGCTCAACAGGGAGGTCAGTCAGTTAGTTACGTGCTCAACAGGGAGGTCAGTCAGTCAGTTACGTGCTCAACAGGGAGGTCAGTCAGTCAGTTAGTTACGTGCTCAACAGGGAGGTCAGTCAGTCAGTTAGTTACGTGCTCAACAGGGAGGTCAGTCAGTCAGTTAGTTACGTGCTCAACAGGGAGGTCAGTCAGTCAGTCAGTTACGTGCTCAACAGGGAGGTCAGTCAGTCAGTTAGTTACGTGCTCAACAGGGAGGTCAGTCAGTTAGTTACGTGCTCAACAGGGAGGTCAGTCAGTCAGTTACGTGCTCAACAGGGAGGTCAGTCAGTCAGTTAGTTACGTGCTCAACAGGGAGGTCAGTCAGTCAGTTAGTTACGTGCTCAACAGGGAGGTCAGTCAGTCAGTTAGTTACGTGCTCAACAGGGAGGTCAGTCAGTCAGTTAGTTACGTGCTCAACAGGGAGGTCAGTCAGTCAGTTAGTTACGTGCTCAACAGGGAGGTCAGTCAGTTAGTTACGTGCTCAACAGGGAGGTCAGTCAGTTAGTTACGTGCTCAACAGGGAGGTCAGTCAGTCAGTTAGTTACGTGCTCAACAGGGAGGTCAGTCAGTTAGTTACGTGCTCAACAGGGAGGTCAGTCAGTCAGTTAGTTACGTGCTCAACAGGGAGGTCAGTCAGTTAGTTACGTGCTCAACAGGGAGGTCAGTCAGTCAGTTAGTTACGTGCTCAACAGGGAGGTCAGTCAGTTAGTTACGTGCTCAACAGGGAGGTCAGTCAGTTAGTTACGTGCTCAACAGGGAGGTCAGTCAGTTAGTTACGTGCTCAACAGGGAGGTCAGTCAGTTAGTTACGTGCTCAACAGGGAGGTCAGTCAGTTAGTTACGTGCTCAACAGGGAGGTCAGTCAGTTAGTTACGTGCTCAACAGGGAGGTCAGTCAGTCAGTTAGTTACGTGCTCAACAGGGAGGTCAGTCAGTCAGTTAGTTACGTGCTCAACAGGGAGGTCAGTCAGTCAGTTAGTTACGTGCTCAACAGGGAGGTCAGTCAGTCAGTTAGTTACGTGCTCAACAGGGAGGTCAGTCAGTCAGTTAGTTACGTGCTCAACAGGGAGGTCAGTCAGTCAGTTAGTTACGTGCTCAACAGGGAGGTCAGTCAGTCAGTTAGTTACGTGCTCAACAGGGAGGTCAGTCAGTCAGTTAGTTACGTGCTCAACAGGGAGGTCAGTCAGTCAGTTAGTTACGTGCTCAACAGGGAGGTCAGTCAGTCAGTTAGTTACGTGCTCAACAGGGAGGTCAGTCAGTTAGTTACGTGCTCAACAGGGAGGTCAGTCAGTCAGTTAGTTACGTGCTCAACAGGGAGGTCAGTCAGTTAGTTACGTGCTCAACAGGGAGGTCAGTCAGTCAGTTAGTTACGTGCTCAACAGGGAGGTCAGTCAGTCAGTTAGTTACGTGCTCAACAGGGAGGTCAGTCAGTTAGTTACGTGCTCAACAGGGAGGTCAGTCAGTCAGTTAGTTACGTGCTCAACAGGGAGGTCAGTCAGTTAGTTACGTGCTCAACAGGGAGGTCAGTCAGTCAGTTAGTTACGTGCTCAACAGGGAGGTCAGTCAGTCAGTTAGTTACGTGCTCAACAGGGAGGTCAGTCAGTCAGTTAGTTACGTGCTCAACAGGGAGGTCAGTCAGTTAGTTACGTGCTCAACAGGGAGGTCAGTCAGTCAGTTAGTTACGTGCTCAACAGGGAGGTCAGTCAGTCAGTTAGTTACGTGCTCAACGGGGAGGTCAGTCAGTCAGTTAGTTACGTGCTCAACAGGGAGGTCAGTCAGTTAGTTACGTGCTCAACAGGGAGGTCAGTCAGTTAGTTACGTGCTCAACAGGGAGGTCAGTCAGTTAGTTACGTGCTCAACAGGGAGGTCAGTCAGTTAGTTACGTGCTCAACAGGGAGGTCAGTCAGTCAGTTAGTTACGTGCTCAACAGGGAGGTCAGTCAGTCAGTTAGTTACGTGCTCAACAGGGAGGTCAGTCAGTCAGTTAGTTACGTGCTCAACAGGGAGGTCAGTCAGTCAGTTAGTTACGTGCTCAACAGGGAGGTCAGTCAGTTAGTTACGTGCTCAACAGGGAGGTCAGTCAGTTAGTTAGTTACGTGCTCAACAGGGAGGTCAGTCAGTCAGTTAGTTACGTGCTCAACAGGGAGGTCAGTCTGTCAGTTAGTTACTTGCTCAACAGGGAGGTCAGTCAGTTAGTTACGTGCTCAACAGGGAGGTCAGTCAGTCAGTTAGTTACGTGCTCAACAGGGAGGTCAGTCAGTCAGTTAGTTACGTGCTCAACAGGGAGGTCAGTCAGTTAGTTACGTGCTCAACAGGGAGGTCAGTCAGTTAGTTACGTGCTCAACAGGGAGGTCAGTCAGTCAGTTAGTTACGTGCTCAACAGGGAGGTCAGTCAGTCAGTTAGTTACGTGCTCAACAGGGAGGTCAGTCAGTTAGTTACGTGCTCAACAGGGAGGTCAGTCAGTTAGTTACGTGCTCAACAGGGAGGTCAGTCAGTTAGTTACGTGCTCAACAGGGAGGTCAGTCAGTCAGTTAGTTACGTGCTCAACAGGGAGGTCAGTCAGTTAGTTACGTGCTCAACAGGGAGGTCAGTCAGTCAGTTAGTTACGTGCTCAACAGGGAGGTCAGTCAGTCAGTTAGTTACGTGCTCAACAGGGAGGTCAGTCAGTTAGTTAGTTACGTGCTCAACAGGGAGGTCAGTCAGTCAGTTAGTTACGTGCTCAACAGGGAGGTCAGTCAGTCAGTTAGTTACGTGCTCAACAGGGAGGTCAGTCAGTCAGTTAGTTACGTGCTCAACAGGGAGGTCAGTCAGTTAGTTACGTGCTCAACAGGGAGGTCAGTCAGTCAGTTAGTTACGTGCTCAACAGGGAGGTCAGTCAGTTAGTTACGTGCTCAACAGGGAGGTCAGTCAGTCAGTTAGTTACGTGCTCAACAGGGAGGTCAGTCAGTCAGTTAGTTACGTGCTCAACAGGGAGGTCAGTCAGTCAGTTAGTTACGTGCTCAACAGGGAGGTCAGTCAGTTAGTTAGTTACGTGCTCAACAGGGAGGTCAGTCAGTTAGTTACGTGCTCAACAGGGAGGTCAGTCAGTCAGTTAGTTACGTGCTCAACAGGGAGGTCAGTCAGTCAGTTAGTTACGTGCTCAACAGGGAGGTCAGTCAGTCAGTTACGTGCTCAACAGGGAGGTCAGTCAGTCAGTTAGTTACGTGCTCAACAGGGAGGTCAGTCAGTCAGTTAGTTACGTGCTCAACAGGGAGGTCAGTCAGTTAGTTACGTGCTCAACAGGGAGGTCAGTCAGTCAGTTAGTTACGTGCTCAACAGGGAGGTCAGTCAGTTAGTTACGTGCTCAACAGGGAGGTCAGTCAGTCAGTTACGTGCTCAACAGGGAGGTCAGTCAGTCAGTTAGTTACGTGCTCAACAGGGAGGTCAGTCAGTCAGTTACGTGCTCAACAGGGAGGTCAGTCAGTTAGTTACGTGCTCAACAGGGAGGTCAGTCAGTCAGTTACGTGCTCAACAGGGAGGTCAGTCAGTCAGTTAGTTACGTGCTCAACAGGGAGGTCAGTCAGTCAGTTAGTTACGTGCTCAACAGGGAGGTCAGTCAGTTAGTTACGTGCTCAACAGGGAGGTCAGTCAGTCAGTTAGTTACGTGCTCAACAGGGAGGTCAGTCAGTCAGTCAGTTACGTGCTCAACAGGGAGGTCAGTCAGTCAGTTAGTTACGTGCTCAACAGGGAGGTCAGTCAGTCAGTCAGTTACGTGCTCAACAGGGAGGTCAGTCAGTCAGTTAGTTACGTGCTCAACAGGGAGGTCAGTCAGTCAGTTAGTTACGTGCTCAACAGGGAGGTCAGGTTCGATTTCAGGTCGGGCAGGAAGCTGACAGACAGTATTTCTATGTAGGTAGAAAGTGTAGTCCGTCCGTACGTCCTGGTAAAGGGTCAGGTAAAAAGTACCGGAAACCGCCGAGCTTGCATGAAGAGAGTTATGAATGTGGATGAAGCGAAGGAAGTATGCAGAGGTCGTGGTCGCCTTTTACGGAAACAGGAAAATGTGAGTGAGAAACAAGTATTATAAAATTTGTATGTGCGACTTTGTGACTGTATTTTAAAAGAGTTTTCTTTAATTATTGTCGGTTTCATTTATTGATTACTAGATAACATAATGCAAAAACAGTTGAAGTATTTAAAAAAATGGTTTATAATATTCACGTTTCTTTGAATTTAAAATCTATATTGCATATCATATACCAGTAAATCAGTTGAAATAGTCACACATTTTTAAGTAGATACAATATGAACACTGTTGGGCATTGCAATTTTAAAATTACATACACATACATACATATAATCACGTCTATATCTATAGTATCCTATCTTTATATATCGTCTATCTATATCTTTCGGGGTAGACATAGCCAACAGTCTTGAAAAGACTGATAGGCCACGTTCAGCTGTTTGGCTTTATGATGGAATTGAGATTCAAATAGTGACAGGTTGCTAGCCCATCGCCTAAAAGAAGAATCCCAAGTTTATAAGCCTATCCCTTATAGTCGCCTTTTACGACATCCATGGGAACGAGATGGAGTGGTCCTATTCGTTTTTTTATTTGTGCCGTGAACCACACGGCACTTTAAAATTATATATTCTAATTTGTTATAGTCTTTGAATTTATTTCATTATTTCCAGCTGCAAACTTCCAAAGAGAAGCTGGAGAGCCGCCGCATGGAACAGTTGACTGACAGCGAAGACAGACAGACGCTGATAAACGAGAACAGGAAGCTGGCCAAAGACCTGGACGCTGTGAGTTTGCATACATACGCACATACATATGGTCACGTCTATATCCCTTGCGGGGTAGACAGAGCCAACAGTCTTGAAAAGACGGATGTATCCTGTTATTTGGCTTAATGATAGAATTGAGATTCAAATAGTGACAGGTTGCTAGCCCATCGCTTAAAAGAAGAATCCCAAGTTTAAAAGCCTATTCCCTTAGTCGCTTTTTACGACGTCCATGGGAAAGAGATGGGGTGATGCTATTCATTTTTTTTTATTGATTCCGGGAACCGCACTTCACACCGTGCCGTTATCCGAAACCTAATAATAATTTTTTTTTTTTTTTTTTTTAAGATGGCCGAAAACGGTAGGCGTTGGCAATCCGAACGTCGCCAGATGGAGATGGAACTGGAAGAGCTGAGAGCCAAGAGGGACTCTATGCAGCATTGGGAGACTCAGGTGAGTTGGTTACCCGCTTGCGATCGGAGGGGGTTCTCAATTTTTCAACACGATTGGTCCGAGTTGTGTGACCTTTAAAACAGCGGGTATCGTGCCACACGTGTTATGAGAGTTATATAGAATGCGTAGATGTAATTAGGTATAGACACGTGATATATGAATTGTTATATATATCATAACGTTATATATATCTATACTAATATTATAAAGCTGAAGAGTTTGTTTGTTTGTTTGAACGCGCTAATCTCAGGAACTACTGGTTCAAATTGATTTTCTTTTTATTATAATTTTGCGTCGAATAGACCATTTATCGAGGAAGGCTTTAGGCTATAAAACATCACGCTGCTACTTATAGAAACCCTGCCTAAAGCCTTCCTCGATACTTATAGGAGCAAAGAAATAATGGAAAATGTGAAAAAAAAAACGGGGAAAATTATTCATCATAATAACTATTTTATTGTTTGTTTTGACAAGAGACGTGTTAGTATTGTCCGCTCGTTCCTCGACGCTTTAATACTATATTATTATTTTTGTAATTAATTTCTATAGTCTTCTTTGGCTATCATTCTTTGCCATACCTACTCTTTCTGAAATGTTTCTTCATATGTGCCGCGTAGTTCCCGGAACCAATATAAAAAAGAATAGGACAACTCCATCTCTTTCCCATGGATGTCGTAATAGGCGACTAAGGGATAGGCTTACAAACTTTGGATTCTTTTTTAGGCGATGGGCTAGCAACTTTCACTATTTGAATCTCAATTCTATCATTAAGCCAAATAGCTGAACGTGGTCATTCAGTCTTTTCAAGACTGTTGGCTCTGTCTACCCCGCAACGGATATAGACTTGATTATTTGTATATATGTATGTATGTACATTTATATTATTTATATAACAACAAATGATTTGTTGGTTTGTTTGTTCAGATCGCAGAAATCATCCGATGGGTGGCGGACGAGAAGGAAGCACGTGGCTACTTGCAAGCGCTCGCTACCAAGATGACCGAGGAGTTGGAGTATTTGAAACACGGTAAGATGGGGTTTGTGAATGAATAAAGGAGGGTGCAAGGTCGATTGACTCTTGAGTTAGTGCGTCGTCACGCCAAAAATTAGGTGTATTGTGTAAAATTTATCTGTGCTTCTTCCTCCTGGCTTTAGTCCTGGTTGCATCCTCACCACTCTGGAGAGGAGCCCGGGGTTGACCTTTTGACCATGGGTTCTGGATTGGGTCAGTTTTTACACGAAACGACTCCCGCCTGACCTCCGCAAACTTTGAAGGTAAACCTAACCCGTATTGGATCCATCATGGTTACACATCCAGTAGCCTGAATCTGCAGGTTTTCTCACGATGTTTTCCCTCACCGTAAGAGCATCGGTTGGTATTCAAACTAATGTACATAACTTTGAAAATCTTCATAATACTAATCGTCACTAATCGCCCTTAATAATTAGTAGCTTCTTTGAAGTAGTAAAATTATTTCTTGAAAATTCAAAAAATTCAAAATTTAAAATTCAAAATTTTTTATTCGTTATTATAGGATACTTCATATAGCTTAATAATTGTCAAATCTTTTGGTTTCACAACATTGGTTGACGTCAAATATATTACTTAAACCTAAGTTTACTGCCGCTTCCAAGGCGTCAGTGCAGAAGAAGTGGTAAGAAATGGCACGGCACTTGTTTTGGTTAATTGTTTTTATTTGTTTATTTTTTTCTTTCATTTATATTAAAGAATATAAGTGCAGAGTATCAATTACAAAAACTTTTACGGATCATAAATTTTGGAACGTTTTGTGTTGGGGTTTGTTATACATATGTGACAAACAAATGATCGGTTTGACACTAATGACATATATATACGGGACATAAGATATATATACGGGACAAATTACACAGATTGAGTTAGCCTCGAAGTAAGTTCGAAACTTGTGTTACGAGATACTAACCCAACGATACTATATTAATTTTATAATAAATACTTATATAGCTAAACATCCAAGACCCGGGCCAATCAGAAAAAGTTCATTTCTTATCATGCCCTGGTCGGGATTCGAACCCGGGACCTCCGGTGTCACAGACAAGCGTACAACCGCTGCGCCACAGAGGCCGTCAACATGTAACATGTGTTCCAGCGAGCGGCGCGCGCGGCGCGGCGGCCGTGCCCCCGGCGGCGGGCGCGGGCTCCGCCCCCGGCGCCGGCTGGCGGAACCGCCGCTCGCAGAAGCTGGACAAGATGGAGATCCTCACCTTGCAGTCCTCGCTGCACTCGGAGATCCAGGCCAAGCAGCAGGTCGGCGAGGAGCTGAGTCGCACCAGAGCTGAACTGCTGCACAGTCAGAGGTGAGTTGGCAAGAGATTAATATAGACTGTTGACACTCAGATGGTACGTACATGTGGGGGATAAATTAAATGATTCGAGAACCTTTATTTTATACAAACACATTTATTATTTTATAAAAAGAATAATACACTGATCGACACGTCTATCGCCTTAGCACACGCAGCCATCTTCCTACGTCATTCATACGTCACATACATCCATCTCGCTCTTTACTTCCCTTTCACTCCAATACACTCCTACATACATATAGTCACGTCTTTATCCCCTGCTGGGTAGACAGAATCAACAGTCTTGAAGATACTGATAGAGCACATTCAGCTGTTTGGCGTACTGATAGAATTGGGATTCATATAAAGTGATTTACTAGCCCGTCGACTAAGAGAAAAATCCCAAGTTAATAAGCCTATCCCTTAGTCGCCATTTACGTCATGCATTGGAAAGAGATGGAGTGGTCCTATTCTTTTTTTCTATTGGTGCCGTGTAGTTCCCAGCCACGTCAAATAAGTTATTTATACTTATAATTTTATATAGGCCACTAAGTACTACACTATAAGCTTGTGAACTTGAGATTCTTTTTCAGGCGATGGGCTAGCAACCTGTCAATATTTGAATCTCAATTCTATCATTGAGCCGAACAGCTCAATGTGGCCTTACAGTTATTTTAAGACTGTTGGCTCTGTTCACCCTGGAAAAGATACTATATGTATGTATTTATGTATGTATAAATATAGAAAAGAAGTGTGAATGGGACTGTTGGAGTGGGAAGGCCTAGACGAACGTACCTTGATCAAATCGGAGACGTTCTAGCAAAAGGTCTGGTCATGAGTATCCGAAACCCACGAGCTAAAATGAATAGATGAATAACTTCTATGCAATAAAGATATTACAAACAAATAGAGTTATGAATGTGGATGAAGTCAAAGAAGTAGAAAGATGTGGTCTCTGCCTACCACTCTGGGAAAGAGGCGTGATTTATGTATTTGTATGTATCTATACATATAATAAATCTGTAGAAGGGTCAATTCTATACATTGAAAATATTGAAAAAATAAATAGCAGGGGGTGTTATCGATACCAAACACAAATATGTGAGGATTCAGTTTTATCCGTAGACGTTGTTCTGTAGAACCGCTAGACACACGTTGCCTTACCCGCAGTGGATTCAGCGTAGTAATAAGATGTCATTGTCAGATTTACTCAAAGTGCCGTGTGGCTCCCGGCATCAATATAAAAAAGAATAGGACCACTCCATCTCTTTCTCATGTCGTAAAAGGCGACTAAGGGATAGGCTTACAAACTTTGTATTCTTTTAGGCGATGGGCTAGCAACCTGTCACTAGTTGAATCTCAATTCTATCGTTAAGCCAAATAGCTGAACGTGGCCATTCAGTCTTTTCAAGACTGTTGGCTCTGTCTACCCCGCAAGGGATATAGACGTGACCATATGTATGTGGAGAAATAAACCATCCAAGCGAAGACCGACATCCGCGCGGACGGAGTCGCGGGCGGAAGCTAGTAAACAATATCTTTACAGGGAGCTGCTGGAGACCCGTCAGAGACTCGATGCGCTCGCGCACGACATGAAGCGCAAGGAGCAGCACATCCGCGACATGCAGGCGCGGCTCGACGCGCCGCACCAGCCCTCCAACTCCTGTGAGTATCACATCGCACTGGCGACCCGCCCGGCTTCGTGCCGGTATAAATAAATAAATATATACGGGACAAATTACACAGATTGAGTTAGCCTCGAAGTAAGTTCGAGACTTGTGTTACGAGTTACTAACTCAACGATACTATATTTTATAATAAAT
This sequence comes from Amyelois transitella, assembly GCF_032362555.1. Classification (NCBI taxonomy): domain Eukaryota; kingdom Metazoa; phylum Arthropoda; class Insecta; order Lepidoptera; family Pyralidae; genus Amyelois; species Amyelois transitella. The sequence continues at coordinate 5,637,590 of NC_083530.1, read as the reverse complement.
ACTTATATAGATAAACATCCAAGACCCAGGCCAATCAGAAAAAGTTCTTTTCTCATCATGCCCCGGCCGGGATTCGAACCCGGTATCGTTTATATAGATATAAAAACCTTTTACAGAACACAATCTTTCTAATCAAATTTTACACGGGAACAAAATCAGTTCACAACTTTCCGAGTGCTACATAAAGGGAGTTTTAAATGTAGTGTTTACAACGTGAATATAGTTTAGGAATTGCAAACATTGAAATGGTTTACACTTTTAGGAAACACATTGACATACAATGGCCTTTAGAAATATTTTATTTGACAATTTTAATATTAATGTACCTATATGGGTTATGCTAGGTACTTACAATTAAATTGGAAATTTACAATTTCTCATAATATACTGCAGGAGAGTGCGCGCTGAGATTTCGCGTGCGCACGTTTAACTTGCAAGAGACCTCTAGTTGCATTGTAGTTGAGATAAGTTTTCGACTTATTAATGAAAAAACTTCAGACCGTAATTATTGCTATTTAAGATAAAAGTCATTATTTATGTATAGTGCTTAGAAAACAACTCGTGCGAGTATTAAAAGTTATAATCAAGTATATTACAACTAACACATATATACTTAACTTTACTATAAATTCAAATTACAAAGATAAATATTTGCACGAATTAGGGAGAAATGTAGATAATAGTTTATTTTTCAAGATATTCAAAGATAGTGATAGGTTGCAAGCTCATCGCCTTAAATGCATAGAATGCCTACTTCTTTTTAACTTACTGAAACAAAAGCATTTTTTTATTATTTTGATAGAAATTTTATTTTCCTTCTTATAAAAAAATATATTCTACAAAACTTCAAGTGTTATTTTTTTTTAATGGGATGTATGTTTCACTTGGTGTTATGAGCACACACACACACATAGTTTATTTATTTATTTATGTACGTGTATTTAATATTATTTTTATTACAGCACGCGACGTATTTTATGTTTATAATATGTTTATTTAGTGCACCTTTTCTTTTTGTTTTCGTTACATGTGCACAAATCCCATCCAATACAAAAATTTCGTTTCTGTGACGTCACACCATCTTCGACCTTATCACGAACGGAATCTGGGCTCCCACCACAAAGTCCAACGTCGACCGCGACGAAAAAAACGGAAATAACCAATCAAATTCACGGACTCTTATTTAAACAACCAATCGCGAATTTCCATTTGGACTGTGTTAACTGTGAAAATTTAAAAATTGGACTGTGATTCGTTATTCCAAAACTTGTTTGTTTCTATATTCGAAATTGTTATTGGCCATGTTTATTTGTTGTTGATTTTTTTTTAATATGGCGCAACGATCATGTATTATCTGTGGCATTTATTACGTCGTGTTAAACGCGACTATTTTATCTTTTTTTATTTTATTAATTTTAATTTTTGTCTATAATCTTGCATTGTGCTTTTATACATTTTTTTCCAATGACAGTTCGCACTTGGCTGAGACTATATACACCTTTTTTCATTGGTATGACGTCGTGTATATGGGGCGTGGCTATTCTTGTGTATCATCAGATATATGATTGATTATAATGTTGTATGTCTATAGTCAATATTTTACGTCCGATGCTTTTCTTTTGAAAATTACGAGGTAATTTTTGAGGTAAATTATAGTAGTAGTCTTTATTTAAATCACATAAATTCTCAAATTGTTTGCCCCTGTCACACACTTTTTTATGTCTTATAATCTGATTGATCGATTGATCTGTGAAAGCCATCTTTTTTATATTAAAGCCTAATATATAAAAATAAAAAAGGAAAGAAATTCAACATTCGAGCAGGATTTCCTTTTAAAATCAAAGACTTTTTAGTAACACAACAATTATAACTGAAATATTAGACTTAAAAATTTGCGTAAAATGTGACTATAGATTGCGATTATATAACTGCCATAAGTTTTGATATCTATTGATATATATGTCAGATAGTTTTATACATAATTTTAGTGCTCAAAATTGTACCGTATTCGGTTACCTAGACATCACCAAAGGTGTAACATTTCTAGTCCAGATTTTGAGTCTAGTCTCAAAATGGTTACCAAAGATTTAATTAGTCTGAAATTTAGTCTCTACAAGTCGTACTAGTCATTTTTTTTTAAATTAATTTGTTTATATTTTGAATATCATGATTTTTGTGTGCTGTTATGAAATACAGAATAATATTCAGCTTTGAATTGGATTTTAAGTTACGTTTTATGCACGCATTGACTGACAGTTTTGTTAATCTTTTAAATGTAAAGCATTAAATTTTTTATGAGAGAAATTTCTCTTAAACAAAGCGCAATATCTCAGTATTTCTCGGGGTTTCTGGAAAGTTCTCAGATTTTCTTTGGATTTTCTCAATATCTCCCAGAGTTTCTCTGAATTTCTCACACAACTATTTCGGTAATGGAAAATAGTGAGAGTGAGAACCGCTGTTTGTTTCGTTTAAATTGAAATATTTTATTGCTTGTGACGATTTTGCCTTTGTTAATTATTATTTTAACATATCTAATAAATTATATTTTCCACAAATTAATAAATACGTTTTTTTTATGAAAAAAAAAATCATAATATTCACAATCTATTGTATGAAGTAGCACAAAAAGAAATGAATTGAATTTTATCAAATGTATGGAGCACAATGCAGGACATTTTTTTTATTAATTAAGATTTTCTTTAGATCAGATTTAGAATCTCAGTTTTTTTTCTTTTCTTTTTAAAACTACAGTTAGTCAAATTAAATTAGGTTTTAAATAATTTAACATTTTTTAAAAGTAATAATACAATTTAAGCTCTTGTCTAAACGTTATTTTAAAGTGATGTAATTTTTTTAATTTGAATTTTTAAACATTAAACCAGTATTTATAAACAGAAACTAAATGTATAATTAATTAAAAAATATTTATAATTCACTTTTGTTTTTGACAACTGTGGTTTTAAACAATTTTTTTTGTTCTCTATTAATTGTTAAGTCTGCCAGTACATTTAACTTTGCATTTACGTATTCTGTGTAAGTTACATGTAATTGTAATAATGTAACTATGTAAAATGCATCTTTTACAGTTTTTATGTACATAAGTTATTAAAGTTCTGTTGTACTATTTCGATATTGTTATTAATTCATAATTTTATTTCGTCCAGTAGATATATAGTAATCCTTTTTAATGATTATGGATATAATTTTTAACTCACGTTTTTCAAAGTCAATTTTCACATTTTTTTTTTAATAAAATCACTTTCACATAATTGGTAATTCGGAATATATATTGACGTTTACAAAATAATTTACCGTAATTAAAACAAATAAAGGATTGAAGGTTTCACCATTTATTAAATAGTTACAAATCATCCGAGATGGAATTGAAACCAAATTGTGAGTTTTACTACCTTTAACATTAAAGACAAGAGATTAAAAAAGCATGCTGAACCTTGTCCTTAACTCTTTGCATATGCTTTCTACAATTATTACCAAACATTCGAAAATTTTAAACCTTATTCCAAAGTATTAAAGTTGTAAGTTGTGCGCAAGCAGCCAGGCAAGGATCCGTCAAGTCTTCCACGTATTGGAGCGGCAAAGAAGAGAATGGTTCGTTTTTGATATATTTTGAAGATAGTAGTTTGTATGTGATTGTGCATTTTGTTTGTCTGTGTAACCTTGTGTTTTGCTGTACATAATTATTTTTACAAAAACTTTTTTATGATATGGAATATAATTGAAAGCGCTTAAAAGTAAATAAATAGTGGGATGAATGCAAACGTAATGAATACGTTTTGTTGCATTTGTTAGTCTCGGTAATGTCGCTGTCTTAAATTAGCCTCTCTTTTTTAATTGATTTAAAAAGGAGGGTGTTTAATGTCACTCGATGTGTTATCAATACTTATATATTATTCATACAGTGATTGATTTCTCATACTCGTTTAATTTCTGAATCTATTCAGACATTCGGTAGTCATAATTTTTTTTATAGCCATTATATTCTTAAAATTGGTTGCATGTAAAAATAATAAGCAGTACACAATGTTACACATAATTTTTTGAAGGTGTTAGTTTTAAATTCATTTTTCTTGTGCAGCGTTCCCTGTTAACATCCTGTTTTATTTGTATTGTTCATTTTTTTTTAATTGTAAATACGAGCAAGTGTGAAGGAAAATTGTATTTAGAAGAAAACTATTGCGATATCACTGTTTTGGGGGTAGTCGATTTTATTTTGTACTTTTTAGTATTTATTTGTTATTTATTTTTGTTTCTTTTTTATGTTAATTTCTTGAGCTATTGTAAGAGCCTTAGGCCTTATTCTTATAACATGTATACGTTATTATATAATTTTGTTATAATGTGTAGTGAGATTAATTTTTAAAGATCTGAAGAGCATTGAAATGGAACCCTATTTACTTTTACATCTAATCAAGATTTTTTTAATATTATTATTTACTTAATATTGTTTTTATTTTAAGTTTTCAATTGATAAGTAATTCATTTAAGATACGCTTGCGTAAGTTAGACAAACAATTGACATTTGCGTTTTTAGTATTCTAAGGAGCGATTTTTCAACAATTTGACACATGTCTGACCAGAAGATAACAAGTTATTGTGTAATCATCAGATTCTGCGGATTGAAAAATCAACCCTAACTAAAAAAAAATAAGGTCGAATACACCAAAACAGTGATGGCCGCTGACATTCGGAAATTGTACAAAACGGACATTTGTAAATCGCTTCGCTTTTGCTTGAGCTTCTTCAGGTGGCATGAATGTGACGATTTTGATGACAATTGAGTAAGTGACAAAATTATCACAAAATGCGAATAACTTTTTAAGTTTATAAAAAGAATATTGTTTTTTTTCTTTCTCCTACGACAAATCTCTGAATGGTATTTCAGAATCTCGTTAGATGTAACATGATGTAGATATTCTGTGGGACGTTTCTCCACCTTCATCTTTGTGTATTCCCAGTTGCATTTCCACTGTTGTTTGGAAGCATGGCGCGCGCGATGCCGTTTTTATCGCGCGGGCTGGTCCAAGTTTTCCGTCGATTGGCCCTCTTATAATCCTTGGTGATAGGATTTTGTGGATATATCCATTCTTTTATGTAGATCCTTATCCCTTACCGCTAGAAGTTAGTCAGTTACATTTTTCACTATGAAATTTAATTTAGTTTTAAGTATTACGAATCCATTCATATCACCGCGTAACGCTAAGCGATATGGTTTTCTTTAACACTTGTTTGTATATTCACATAGGTAACGTATGACTAATATATTTTGTTATTTGTATAGTTTTTGTTATTAGATGATAAAAGGATGCGAGACGAGATTGGGTTCTTTATAACTTAATTCTTTTGTTTTTTTAAATAATGACTAATAGTTTTTTTTTAATAATTGCGCGTTAAAATCTGTGTTATATAAATAACAGTCAATAAAAAATTTTGGTCGTTTTTTTTACTGTTCGATTTAATTATTAACATAAATGAAAACTTGTCTCGTGAGCCGATGTTTTAGTTTGTACATCATTACTTGTAAACGTCCAATATGCATGTACAGTCCTGTTTTTATGACTAAATGCCTTGTGTACAGATGCGTGCAAAAGTTATACATATATACATACATACATACATAAAATCACGCCTCTTTCCCGGAGGGGTAGGCAGAGACTACCTCTTTCCACTTGCCACGATCTCTGCATACTTCTTTCGCTTCGTCCACATTCATAACTCTCTTCATACAAGCTCGGCGGTTTCGGGTACTTTTGACCTGACCCTTTACCAGGACGTCCTTAATTTGATCAAGATACGTTCGTCTAGGTCTTCCCACTCCGACCTTTCCCTCCACACTCTCCTTGTATATCTGCTTAGTCAACCTGCTTTCATTCATCCTCTCCACATGACCGAACCATCTTAACATACCCTTTTCTATTCCTGTAACTACATCTTCTTTCACATCACAACATTCCCTTATCACGCTGTTCCTTATCCTGTCACTCAATTTCACACCCATCATACTCCTTAACGCTCTCATTTCCACTGCATTTATTCTGCTTTCATGCTTCTTTTGCCATACCCAACTTTCACTCCCATACATTAATGTCGGGACCAACACGCCCCTGTGCACAGCCAGTCGAGCCTTTTTGGATAGTTTCTGACTGCTCATAAAGGCATGCAAAGCTCCATTCACCATGTTCCCCGCGTTCACTCTCCTTTCAATATCACTATCATACTTGCCATCTGATGTAAACTTTGATCCTAGATATACAAACTCTTTCACTTGCTCCACTTTTTCTCCTCCAATCAAAATATTACATGCTGTCACTTCTTTCTCCATTTCAAAAACCAGTGTTTTAGTTTTACTTACGTTCACTTTCATTCCTTTCTCTTTTAAAGCTTCATGCATACAGTTTACCATCTCCTGTAACTCCTCCGCTGATGACGCCAGTATAACCTGATCGTCGGCATAGAGCAGACATTTGACGAGTAACTCATTCATCCTTAATCCACTTTTAGACTCTTTCAAATCTGTCAAACAGCTATCCATAAATAGGTTGAACAGCCACGGTGACGCAACACATCCTTGCCTAACGCCTTTCTCAATCTTAAACCACTCAGTGTGCGCTCCGTTTATCCTGACACAAGCACTCGAATCCTCATATAAGGATTTCAGTGCTCGTATTAAGAGACTGCTCACCCCATGCATAGAAAGTGCTGACCACAATTCATTCCTCTCAACTCTGTCATAGGCCTTTTCCAGATCTACGAATGTGCAATAGACTTTTTGACTCTTGGCCAAAAACTTTTCGGCTATGCACCGCAAGGAAAAGACCTGATCAGTACATCCCATTCCCTTTCGAAATCCCGCTTGAGCATCCCATATTTTGTCATCAGTTTCATTCCTGACTCTATTAATCAATACCTTAGCATACAATTTGCCGACGACGCTAAGCAGGCTTATACCACGATAATTTTTGCAGTCCAGCTGTGACCCTTTTCCTTTGTAAAGTGGCACGATAACAGCCTTACACCAATCTTTTGGTACTCGGCCGCTTCTCCAACACAAATTGAAAAGGCAGTACAACTGACTAGCTACTACGCCTTTTCCTGCTTTAAGCATCTCGACCGACACTCTATCACACCCAGCAGCCTTTCCCGCTTTCATACTCTTAAGTGCTTCCACAATTTCGAACATTTCAATTTCGCCTTCCATCTCATTCTCTTTTTCTTCGCTATAGCAGAAATCTTTCTTATTTCCTTCCTTTTTTCAAATAAACTTTCAAAATAGTCCTTCCATATCTTTAGTACACATTCTTCTCCTTTCACAACGCTACCATCCTGGCATCTGATCCTAGTCAGCTCTCTGGTTATAGTATTTCCTCGGGCTGACCTTACGGATTTCCAGAATACTTTCAGATTTGACTGAAAGTTATACATATATAAAGAACGTTTTGCATAAATTCTAATGAATTGGAGTATAACTAATTGTAAAGATTTTGGTCACGTATATATCTTTAACCAAGATAGAATTTGAGTCGACGCGTCAAGAAAATATAGCAAGATCCATTGCTTAGTTACTCATGAACATTCACAGGAATTTCTACTATATAAGCTAGTATAAAGCGTACCGCTTTACTTACCTTTCGTCCGCTTTGGTAACTAAACTTATGTAACCAGTTACAAAAGGAGATTTCTCTCTCGCTGTTTGGTATCCAGTTGTGAAAGAAGAATTCTGTGCCCTAAGATTTACAGCTGATGTATAACTTTTGCACACGCATAAACATGATTTTGTACCTTACATTTTGTGATGTTGGTTTCGGTTGGGTTGGTTTATGTGTCCCCGCCCTATCCGTGCGTCATACGACAGTGTGTCCTATGTTTTCAATTGTTATGTGGTTTACCGGAGTTGATTTACGTCATAAATGAACTTTTTTTTTTTTTACTAAGCAAAATGGGTGTGGCGAACGGCGATAATTTTATTATTTATATGTTTAATTTTCTTGTGCTCAATAATAGAGTGATTTCTTTTTGTGATAAAAACACTGTGGTCACTTTTATCCCGTTCGCCACACTTTATACGGTAGATCGAAGAACTTTTAGGCCACGCCTATTTTTCCTTTTATTATGTCAGTTTGGAATTCCTTACATTTACCAATCTGTCCAGGAATTGACAAAATCTTCTTAAAAAGAGATTGTCCTAAAATTTTAAACTTATCACCTGTTCTAATATAGTTTTTTTTTCTCTTTTTGCTTAAAATTTCATACATTCCCATGTTCTAATTAGGCTCTAATTTTTGCTCGAAATGTCACATCGATCGCGTGTTGTGATTATATTAATGTTTTCAGTTCTGGACGTGCCGCCATCTCAGATGAGTTACCTGGACGAATTCTTGAAGGACGCGCCGTCCGAGCGACATTACGACAATGTGCCGTCGGTCAACAATGAGCAAACGGTATGTGGCATATTCTGTCATGAAAATGGGCTTAAACAGTACGAGTGTGTATTTCATATATTCACTTTTATAAAACACTAGCAACCCGTTCCGGCTTCGCACGGGTATTTCAGTAGGTGTATAATGTTGAAACTTTTCGTAAATAACCCATCTTTTTACTGTTTTAAATAAACGTAAAAAAATTGGTATTGTGGGTTATCCTTAGAAGATAGATATATACCACCTCGGACTTTTTTGTAGATCTATTAAAGAGGTACAATTCCACCATACAATGTTTTGTTATAACTCAAAAGGTTTTGGCAGCGTTCTTGAGGAAAGCTCCTGATCGGCTTAATTTTTTCCGACCTATTGAACTAATATCGTTGTAATATCGTCTGTTTGTACAAAACCTAAACTCATTATACACTTAAACCTTCCTCAAGACTTGCTCTATCTATTGTTGAAAACCGCATAAAAATGAGTCCCGTACTTTTCGAGTTTATCGCGAACAGACAGACTGACAGAGGCGGCAATCCTTCCCGCAACCCTTTTTTTTTGGCTTAAGAGGTTTTACAATTTATAAAGTTGGGAAATAACTTTTATATATGAGTTTAGTAGGTATTATTGGTATGATAACTTTTATGTTTTTATTTTTCGTAGGCATAAAAATATATAATCATATGAAAGCAAGTGTTTGCAATAGGAAAAAATAAAGCAATTACCCGATGATGAGAGAAAGAATTCCTTAATATTTACATAGAATTTTGGCTTATCATTCCTAACAATCATTATCCATCAAATTAATGTCGTAACTAATGCAGGTGATAGAATTTTTAATTGTGCTTTTTATGTGGCTCCTTGAAAAAATATACTATTGAATAACCTACATATTAATTTATTTATTTAAACTTTATGCACGCAAATGTTCAACAGATGGACTTAATGCCACAAGACATTCTATGCCAGTCGAACATATGTATATAGTTTTAAAGACTTTTTCGAATACATAAGTAAATGTAATCACATCTATATCACTTGCGGGGTAGACAGCGCCAACAGTATTAAAAAGACTGAAAGGCCACGTTCAGCTGTATGGCCAAATAATGGAATTGAGACTAAAATACTGACAGGTTGCTAACCTATCGCCTATAAGAATAAATTTAATAATCAGATTTTTTAATAAAAAATTCTTAATTTATCATATAATAAAGAAATGACAGCATGTAATATTTTGATTGGAGGAGAAAAAGTTGAGCAAGTGAAAGAGTTTGTATATCTAGGATCAAAGTTTACATCAGATGGCAAGTGTGATAGTGATATTGAGAGTGAACGCGGGGAACATGGTGAATGGAGCTTTGCATGCCTTTATGAGCAGTCAGAAACTATCCAAAAAGGCTCGACTGGCTGTGCACAGGGGCGTGTTGGTTCCGACATTAATGTATGGGAGTGAAAGTTGGGTATAGCAAAAGAAGCACGAAAGCAGAATAAATGCAGTGGAAATGAGAGCGTTAAGGAGTATGTTGGGTGTGAAATTGAGTGACCGGATAAGGAACAGTGTGATAAGGGAATGTTGTGATATGAAAGAAGATATAGTTACAGGAATAGAAAAGGGTATGTTGAGATGGTTCGGTCATGTGGAGAGGATGAATGAAAACAGGTTGACTAAGCAGATATACATGGAGAGTGTGGAGGGAAAGGTCGGAGTGGGAAGACCTAGACGAACATATCTTGATCAAATTAAGGACGTCCTGGTGAAGGGTCAGGTCAAAAGTACCCGAAACCGCCGAGCTTGCATGAAGAGAGTTATGAATGTGGATGAAGCAAAGGAAGTATGCAGGGATCGTGGCAAGTGGAAAGAGGTAGTCTCTGCCTACCCCTCCGGGAAAGAGGCGTGATTTTATGTATGTATGTAATAGAGAAGCTAGTCGAAATGAAGTTACGCTATCCATTACTAAAGAACCATTACGTTATCTACATATATTTATTGTTAAAATTATTGTTCAATTTTAAACGCATGCAAAAAGTATATTTTTGTTCAAGGAGTTATTTATTTTTAAAATTATTGTTCAATTTTAAACGCATGCAAAAAGTATATTTTTGTTCAATTAGCGCTTTTTTACTAAGTTTTTTTGTTTAACATTATATTTTACGTTGCCGTGGCTGCCGCGTTTCTCGCACAGATGTCGCCGGCCTACCGTTACAGGAACACGCAGTTTTGTTGCAATGCCAAGGTTCGAGTTTGTTTTTTTTTTTTTTATTTTTTTTTTATTTTTTTTTTCTTATTTCTTTTTTTTTTTATTATTATTTTTTTTTTTTTTTTTTTTAACGCTTCGCTATTTTTTGTGTTAATTCTCAACGCTTATATTATAAACTTAATCGTGCTTTAAATTAGTGGTTGTATTTATTTATCTCAGTCCAGACCTTTTTTTTCTTGATAACTTTTTTCATGCCTCGTCACTAACAAATAACATAGATTGGGTTTAGCATCGAAATAAGTCTGGAATGGGAACTTCCTTACACGTTCCCATTCCAGACTTATTTCGAAGAAGGGAAGGGCTAGACGTACGTATCTCGATCAAAATTATAGATAAACCTTCGTGTCATTACGAGCTGAGTCAACGATTCATGTCATGGTTTGATCACGGTACGTTCATCTAGGCATTACTCTTCCAACGTTCCCATTCACACTGTCCTTGTATATTTAGATGATATACATACAAACATGCATACATATATCACGTCTTTATCCTTTGCGGGGTAGACAGAGCTAACAGTCTTGAAAACACTGATAGGCCACGTTCAGCTGTATGCCTTAATGATAGAATTGGGATTTAAATAGTGACAGCTGCTAGTCCATCGCCTACAAAAAGAATACGAAGTTTATTACCTTATCCCTTAGTCGCCTTATACGATATCTCTACGAAAGAAATAGAGTGGTCCTATTCTAAAGTGCGGTTAACCACACGGCATTATAACCGTTATTAAATTTGACTATTTGCGAAGGAAGTATGCAGAGATCGTGGCAAGTGGAAAGAGGTAGTCTCTGCCTACCCCTCCGGGAAAGAGGCGTGATTTTATGTATGTATGTATTAAATTTGACAGTTGATGTACGGCTCGCAACAGTCGGCCGCCCTCAGCGGCTCCCTGGAGTCCCAAGACGAGCTGGAGCAGAGAGCTGCCTCGCCCGCCTCCAGCAAGAGTTCTCCCAGCGAAATGTCCACCGTAAGTGTTATATAAATAAATAAATAAATACGGGACAAATTACACAGATTGAGTTAGCCTCGAAGTAAGTTCGAGACTTGTGTTACGAGATACTAACTCAACGATACTATATTTTATAATAAAACTTATATAGATAAACATCCAAGACCCAGGCCAATCAGAAAAAGTTCTTTTCTCATCATGCCCTGACCGGGATTCGAACCCGGGACCTCCGGTGTCACAGACAAGCGCACTACCGCTGCGCCACAGAGGCCGTCTTCCGTCTGTATTATCTTGTTCTAATAGGTATGTAATGCGTAGTGCAGTTTGTTACCGCTTCTTCTGCACTGGCGCTTTGGAAGCGGCAGTAAACTTAGTTTTAAGTAATTTATTTGACGTCAACCAATGTTGTGATACCAAAAGATATGACAATTATTAAGTGATACGAAGCGTCCATGATAATGAATAAACATTTTTAATTTGAATTATTATTTCTCTGTTTGGTCAGATGGTTTACTGGATATTATGTGTGTAATGTCTGTCTGTATCTGTGGCATATCTCATAATGTCCTTGTAGGTTGTGCAATCTAGTTTTAAATAAATAAATAAATATATGGTATAGTATTGAACGAAGAGAACGTGACTCACTCATCCAATGTGGCCGTATGACTCTCAAACCTGATGACGTCACAAACAAGCATGTATTTAGAAAATAATACATACATACATACATATGGTCACGTCTATATCCCTTGCGGCGTAGACCGAGCCAACAGTCTTGAAAAGACTGAATGGCCACTTTCAGCTATTTGGCTTAATGACAGAATTGAGATTCAAATAGTGACAGGTTGCTAGCCCATCGCCTAAAAAGGAATCCCAAGTTTGTAAGCGTATCCCTTAGTCGCCTTTTACGACATCCATGGAAAAGAGATGGAGTGGTCCTATTCTTTTTGTATTGGTGCCGGGAACCACACGGCATAAATATTAATAACGTTGAAATATTTATCCCTGATACTCAAAATTAATATAATGTTAATAACACACAAGCGCTCTTCAAAGCTGTTTTACACGTTAATTTAGGGCTGCCTACAATAGAATACATACTATAATTACGGCACGGCACTAATTATAAAATAATCTATTGTCTTTTCCGCCCTCAGGATCCGTCTCTCGGCCCGACCATACCGGGCAAGCAGAAACTGCATCAGTTCCTAGTCAGAACATTCAGTAGCCCGACCAAATGTAACCACTGCACGTCGCTCATGGTAAGAATATTATAAACTGTCGTTTGTAGAGATGAAGGGAAGGTGTATTTTCTTTAGTTATAATTTTATTTTTTTTGATCAAATATGTCTCTAGTCTATGTAACTATTGACGAGTATCTTGAAATTCTCGCAAAAGAGAAATCAGGTAAAAGCTAGTATTTGGATATAGATATACTAGAAGAAATAATGGGACATGTGAAAAAAAAACGGGGAAAATTTATCACCCTCAAATAATGTTCAAAATAACTATTCCACGCGGACGTAGTCGCGGGCGCAGCCAATAGACAATATATATTATTTTATTATTGCGATGCGGCCGTTCCATATTATTTTATAATTGCGATGCCCAACAGGGTTCATATTTAACTGATGTAGGTACTTTATGATATGCAATAAAGAATTTGAAATTGAAATATATACAGGCTGACATTTAAAACAACTGCATTCTTTTAAACATAGACTATACATGGTATAGTCTAGTATAAGCATGGGCTTCTGAGCCGTTTGAGCCTATTTTTATTTAAATTAAACATCATCATTAACACATTTAAAAAACCCTCAAAAACTACGTCACACGCTTTATTAAAGACCAATACTTCATAAAGAAATTAAAACTAAACATGTAAATAAATGTCTGAAAAATAAATTATTTTTCTAGTATCAAGATCAAATAAAGTACAGAGTTGTCGAGATCACTCAGCTGGCTGAATTGTGTCGTTGACCTCTGAATCTTACGCGTCGCTTTTCCACCGGCCGGGATGATATGACGTATTTAGGATCGTGGATTTTGATACTATTATTTTTTTTCGTACTTTCTGAAATATGTACCGATATTTTTGTTTTAACGTTTTTAAATATCCTTTAGATGAGTATACTTAACAGTTAAATTTATGCAGTTGAATTAAAAGTCACCCTGTATAATGCACTTATTGAGCCGCCATTGCGTCGCCAGATCGGGCTGACGCGGCAGGGCGTGGTGTGCGAGACGTGCGGGCTGTGCGTGCACACGCGGTGCTGCGCGCGCGTGGCGGCGCGCTGCCCGCTGCCCGCCGGCCGCGAGCGCCGCCCGCTCGGCATCGACCCCGCCCGCGGCCAGGGCACCGCCTACGAGGGGTACGTCAAGGTACGTTGACGACATTGTATTTTGTTCTATGTAGGAAGTATAGTTATTGAAGTTATTTATTCCTACAGAAGATAGAAGGAGAAAAGGGGAGAAAATAATAGAGGTCAGTTCGCGTTGGTTGCTATTTTAGAGAGTTCCCCAGAGTAGGGACTCGCTCTCTGGGGGAGGGGAGGAGGGAAGAAATTTATTGAAAAGTCTTGTTGCTTGATCATATTAGCAACATATGTAATAATATTAGTATGAGAAACTTGCGTCCTATTTTTCATACAAGATATTGCGCACGAGTGAAAAGAGACCATCGGGCATTGATCTTGCCAGAGGACGGGAGAAAGCTCATGAGGAATATGTCTAGGTTAGTGATACCTGAAGATGGAAAGAATGAAAAGACTATTTAAAACAGGGATTTAAGAGTTCTCTTGGTCCGACCTTTCATTAGAATTTCCTCAATTTTATCAAGATAATTTCGCAGTAGTCACTTTTTTGCAGAAAGTGTGGGGATTGGAAGAAAGTCTGGAAAGTCTTGTTACTTGAGCATTTTAGCAACAGGTGTAAATTATTTCATTCAGTGGAGAATTCTATTCTTTCAAGTTATTAGTCCATTCAATTAGCTGGGCAACAAGTTCTGCATTCCATTAACAGTGTATAAATTAAGAAGACATTAATGTTTACAATGAAATAACGGTTTCAGGTGCCGAAACCGGGCGGCGTGAAGAAAGGCTGGATGAGACAGTTCGTGGTCGTTTGCGACTTTAAATTGTTCCTCTACGATATATCACAGGACAGGTGAGAATTTGTGTTGGTACATACGTACATACATATATATGGTCACAGTAGACAGAGCCAACAGTCTTGAAAAGACTGCTGGGCTAATTTATCTTGATTTGTATATATTTTGTGTTCTTCTACTTCCTCCTGGCTTTTGTCCCGGTCGTTCGCATCCTCACCACTCTGGAGAGGAGCCCGGGGAATGTCTTTGACCATGGATCCTGAATTGGGTGAGTCAGGTATTTACACGAAGCGACTCCCGTCTGACCTCCGCAAACTTTTGCAGGGGAACCTAACCCGTATTGGTCATATTACACATCCAGTTTCCTGAATGGGCTGGTTTCCTCACGATGTCTCCATCGGTTAGTATTCAAACTAATGTACATCATAGGTTTTGGTATACAACATTTTGGCATAACAGGTATAAGGCATAATTCATTTAGATGCGTGCGAAGGCTAGTCATAATAATATAATAATTCATTTATATCAGACCATTGATCCATATTTTAATGTGTTAGTAACAATTTGGCCTTATGAACTAGTGTTAGTAACATAGGTACACAAATAAAAATAAATAAAAAAATTGTATCTATATATTATTGTTACAGGAATGCGTTGCCATCAGTTTGTGTGAGTCAAGTGCTGGACATGAGGGACCCTGAATTCAGCGTGACGTCGGTCAAAGACTCTGACGTCATACACGCCAGCAAACGGGACATACCGTGTATATTTAGGGTGAGTTCACATGAACGAAAAGATGGAGTTATTTATTTATGTACGGTATATTTATTTCATATTTTATAAATGTGCCGTGTGGTTCCCGGCACCAATGAAAAAAAGAATAGGACCACTCCATCTCTTTCCCATGGATGTCGTAAAAGGCGACTAAGGTATAGGCTTACAAACTTGGGATTCTTTTTTAGGCGACAGGCTAGCAACCTGTCAGTATTTGAATCTCAATTCTATCATTAAGCTAAATAGCTGAACGTGGCCTTTCAGTCTTTTCAAGACTGTTGGCTCTGTCTACCCCGTAAGGGATATAGACGTGATGATATGTATGTATGTATGTATCTATTTATAAATGTTCATGGACGCCAGGAGCAAAAGGTCAGGTCAAGAGTACCCGAAACCGCCGAGCTTGCATGAAGAGAGTTATGAATGTGGATGAAGCGAAAGAAGTATGTAGAGATCGTGGCAAGTGGAAAGATGTAGTCTCCGGGAAAAAGGCGTGATACTACGTCCACTATATATATATTTTACATACATACATACATATGATCACGTCCATATCCCCAGCGGGGCAGACAGAGCCACCAGCCTTGAAAAGACTGACAGGCCACGCTTAGCTGTTTGGCTTAGTGATAGAATTGAGACTCAAACAGTGACAGGTTGCTAGCTCATCGCCTAAAAGAGGAATCCCAAGTTTATAAGCCTATCCTTTAGTCGCTTTTTACGACATCCGTGGGAAAGAGATGGAGTGGTCCTATTCTTTTTTGTAATGGTGCCGGGAACTACACGGCACATATATATATTTTACAATATAAAAAAAAAACACACTTCAATACTAAGTACATCTTACGAGCCATTTTTGTTAAACTCACTCTCCGATTTCAGATATCGACATCGCAACTAGAAGGCGGCAAGAGGTCTCACACTCTGATGCTGGCCGAGTCGGAGTCCGAGAAGACTAAGTGGGTGGTAGCTCTCAGCGAGTTGCATAGGATACTGAAGAGGAACAATCTGCCTGATAAATGTGTAAGTATTTATATGAAAATATAATAAACAGCTGAACGTGGCCTACTAGTAGATTGTTGGCTCTGTCTACCCCGCAAGGGATATTGATGTGATTATTTGAAGGTAAGGTATTAATAAATATAAGGCGTTCGAAATGAGAACCTCCTTCTTTTCCGTTGAAAATAGAAATGATTAAAGCGATGATTGTAAATCAACCGTCACAAAGGGAGGATTTTTTTTGAAGACTAGTGTGATGCTTGGGGAACTACGCGACAGACGATGTGGAGGTTGTATTCCAATCTGTGAAATCTTTGCTTGCGCGATTTTGATTCTTCGCTGTTATTGCTTTACGATCTGTCATTGTAAGTACTTGACGACATTTTAGATTCGTTTTTTTTATTTGAAACTGATGATTTTTTTTTGTTCCGTGGTTGTATTTTAATACAAAATTTACATGTTACATGGAAGAGATCGCTTTTATTGATAAAATCACCTTTTGCTGCCATGTTTTAATGCATTTTTGTGAATTTGCTGTAACTTATTGTGGTGGTAGATCGGAGTGAAATTGAGTGACCGGATAAGGAACAGCGTGTGGAGGGAATGTTGTGATGTGAAATAAGATGTAACAGGAATAGAAAATAGAAATGTTAAGATGGTTTGATCATGTGGAGAAGACGAATGAAAGCAGGTTGACTAAGCAGATATACAAGGAGAGTGTGGAGGGAAAGGTCGGAGTGGGAAGACCTAGACGAACATATCTTGATCAAATTAAGGACGTCCTGGTAAAGGGTCAGGTCAAAAGTACTCAACATACCCTTTTCTATTCCTGTAACTACAATCCTAATCAGCTCAAGTAATCGCTCAATCCTATTATTAAGTCAAATAGCTGAACGTGGCCATTCAGTCTTTTCAAGATTATTGGCTCTGTATAGGTCTTGTCCCCGCAAGGGATATATACGTGACCATATGTATGTATGTATAAAGTATAATAAAATTTTGAATTTGAATTCAGAATTTGAATTTAGAATTTGAATTTAGAATTTGAATTTGGAATTGGAATTTAGAATTTGAATTTAGAGTTTGAATTTAGAATTTGAATTTAGAATTTGAATTTAGAATTTGAATTTAGAATTTGAATTTAGAAATTGAATTCGGAATTTGAATTCAGAATGTGAGTTATCGCCCGAACGCAGGTGTACAGCGCGTGCGTGCTGATCTCGGGGTCGGGCGCGGCGCCGGCGGCGGTGCGCGGCGCGAGCTGCGCGTGCGTGGTGGAGCGCGCGCGCGCCGTGCTGGGCGGCGACGCGGGGCTGGCGCTCGTGGACCTGGAGCGCGCCGAGCTCACGCCGCGCCGCGCGCACGCGCCCGTCGCCAAGATGCTGTATGTTGCGCAGGAGCAGCTGCTGGGTGAGGACGTCTCGCTGTGTTCGTTCGTGTGCCTCTCTCGACGTGACTGTTAAAGAATAGAACCATCTGGTTTAGATGGATGTCGTAAAAGGCGATTAAGGAATAGGCTTGTAAACTTGAGATTCTTCTTTTAGGCAATGGAGCTAGCAAGCTGTCACTATTTGAATCTCAATTCCATCATAAAGCCAAACAGCTGAACATGCCCTATCAGTATTTTCAAGACTGTTAGATCTGTCTTCTACAAGATATAGACGTGATTATATGTATGTGTGTATGTTCATGAACAAAACAATTTTAATTATGTAGATAGTGCGATATTTTGTGGCGGCTTGCTTTAGTCCCTCTGACCTATGACCTCCGCAACCTTTGCAGGTGGTAAACTTTACCAATATCAGAACCATGATAATACATACAATTGCCAGAAGGTACAGGTTTCCTCACGATGTTTTCCCTCACTGTAACAGCTTCGGTTACTATTCAAACTAATGTTCACAACTTTTAAATAGAATTTTTGGTACATGGTCGAAGTGGGATTTGAACCCGTGCCTTTCTGCGCATCACACATTTTAACCGGGCACCATACCAATTCGACCACCAACTAGATTAATTATAAAAAATATAAATTTGTTTTCAGTCGTTATCGCCGGCCGCGGTCGTCACGTCCGATTAGTTCCTATCCGGGCTCTGGAATGTTCTGAGGTGGAATGTGTGAAGCTGGCGGAATCCAAGGGCGCAGTGGACATAGCTGTGGGTCAATTACACGCTCAAGCGTATGGATTTGCTGTTGTTTGTAAGAGACAGGTCAGTATAAGTTGACCTCTGGTTCGTATGAGCTTACATAGAAATGAGGGGTTTAAGTAAACTGGTCGTATCTTTAAGGAATGCGCCAGTGTAAATTGACTCCTTGTTACTATGGGCTTTCATACTTAGCAGAGGTCTAAGTTGGCTAGTCAATTTAAAGAGATATCCTAGAAGGTTTCATGGGGGAATGTGTGAAACTGGCGGAATCCAAGGGCGCAGTGGACATAGCTGTCGGTCAATTACACGCTCAAGCGTATGGATTTGCTGTTGTTTGTAAAAGACAGGTCAGTATAAGTTGAACCCTGGTTAGTATGAGCTTACATAGAAATGAGGGGTTTAAGTAAACTGGTCGTATCTTTAAGAATCAGGCCAGTGTAAATTGACTCCTGGTTTCTATGAGCTTTCATACTTAGCAGAGGTCTAAGTTGGCTAGTCAATTTAAAGAGATATCTAGAAGGTGGAATGTGTGAAACTGGCGGAATCCAAGGGCGCAGTGGACATAGCTGTGGGTCAATTACACGCTCAAGCGTATGGATTTGCTGTTGTTTGTAAAAGACAGGTCAGTATAAGTTGAACCCTGCTTTGTATGAGCTTACATAGAAATGAGGGGTTTAAGTAAACTGGTCGTATCTTTAAGAAACGGGCCAGTGTAAATTGACTCCTGGTTACTATGAGCTTTCATACTTGGCAGAGGTCTAATTTGGCTAGTCAATTTAAAGAGATATATAGAAGGTTTCATGGTGGAATGTGTGAAACTGGCGGAATCCAAGGGCGCAGTGGACATAGCTGTGGGCCAATTACACGCTCAAGCGTATGGATTTGCTGTTGTTTGTAAGAGACAGGTCAGTATAAGTTGACCTCTGGTTAGTATGAGCTTACATAGAAAGGAGGGGTTTAAGTAAATTGGTCGTATCATTAAGAAACGGGCCAGTGTAAATTGACACCTTGTTACTATGAGCTTGCATACTTAGTAGAGGTCTAAGTTGGCTAGTCAATTTAAAGAGATATCTAGAAGGTTTCATGGTGGAATGTGTGAAACTGGCGGAATCCAAGGGCGCAGTGGACAATGCTGTGGGTCAATTACACGGTCAAGCGTATGGATTTGCTGTTGTTTGTAAGAGATAAAACTGCGGCTATCACCCGCTTAATTTGTGTGTCAACAATGAACGCTACATGTCTGGCCGCCCCGCAGAACGCGTACATCGTGAACGTGTACGAGATCACGCGCACGGCGGCGCGGCGCTGCCGCGTGGCGGAGCTGCGCGCGCCGGGCGCCGTGCACAGCGTGCAGCTGGCGCGCGCGCGCCTCGTGCTGGGCTACGCGGGCGGCTTCGCGGCGCACGCGCTGCCCGACCCGCGCCGCCCCGCCGCCGACCAGCCCGCCAGGGGTGAGCCGAACTCACTTAGCTATATCTGTACACTTATATTGTAAAGCTGAACAGTTTGTTTGTTTGTTTGTTTCAACGGAGTTTTTTTTGATTGAACGCGCTAATCTCAGGAACTAATGGTTCGAATTGAAAAGTTGTTTTTGCGTTGAATAGATCGTTTATCGAGGAAGCCTTTAGGCTGTATAACAGCACGCTGTGACTAGTAGGAGCGAAGAAATAATGGAAAATGTGAAAAAAAAACCGGGGGGAAATTATTCATCCTTGAGGACTATTCCACGCGGACGAAGTCGCGGGCACAGCTAGTATATATATATACACAAGACGAAAAGAAGAAAGAAATTAATCCTAAATAACAAACCATGGCAACCGTTGCTATGGCGTACATAAGAAGGGTTACCTAGACTCTCACTTGTTTGTTTGTGGGTAACATACTTTTACTCACCTTTGTTTATTTGTTTCAACTTTATTACACCTAAATTAATGTACAAGTACCTGGTTGACCAAGCAGTGTTCGATTGACGTCAGGAACACAATAAAAAGTAAAGCTATCGAACCTTCTCGAAGAAATTAATTTTACCAGACATAGAGCCTAGCATAATCATTTTTTTAACCCGTATCCGTATCTATATATTAAATTTAAAAAAATCAATAGAGCCATTACAAATATATATCGCTCGTTTGTTCTCACGATGTTTCTCCACACCGTAAGAGCATCTGTTAGTATTCAAACTAATTACAACATCCAAAATAGTCATTGATACATGACCGAGATGGGATTCGAACCTTTAACTTTCTACGACAGAATCTACCACCGACGTTCCAAAGACCTCCTGCTGTCATTATCGAATGATAAACAAAAGCTTATATAATTTTTTTTGTAAAACTCATCCATTCTATTCCAGCTCTAGTCCACCCGGAGAACCAGGTGAACCTGTTCCTGTCTCACTCGAACGCGAAGCCTCTCGCTTGCGCGCCCGTTCCCAACTCGAGCGACACGCTGTTGGTGTTCAACACGCTCGCTCTGTACGTGGACAGGAACGGACATCGGGCGCGGGACACGGAGCTGATGTATACGGCCAAACCGCTTTATCATGGTGAGATCGTGTTATTTATCACGTCTATATCCCTTGCGGGGTGGGCAGAGACAGCAGTCTTGAAAGACTGATAGCTGTTAGGCTTAATGATAGAATTGATAGATTGACACAGCGCTGATGTACACGGCCAAACCGCTTTATCATGGTGAGATCGTGTTATGTCATTCATATAATCACGTCTATATCCCTTGCCGGGTGGGCAGAGACAGCAGTCTTGAAAGACTGATAGCTGTTAGGCTTAATGATAGAATTGATAGATTGACACAGAGCTGATGTACACGGCCAAACCGCTTTATCATGGTGAGATCGTGTTATGTCATTCATATAATCACGTCTATATCCCTTGCCGGGTGGGCAGAGACAGCAGTCTTGAAAGAGTGACAGGCCACGTTCAGCTGTTAGGCTTAATGAGAGAATTGATAGATTGACACAGAGCTGATGTACACGGCCAAACCGCTTTATCATGGTGAGATCGTGTTATTCATATAATCACGTCTATATTCCTTGCGGGGTGGGCAGAGACAGCTGTCTTCAAAAGATTGATAGGCCAAATTCTAATGATAGAATTGATAGATTGACACAGAGCTGATGTACACGGCCAAACCGCTTTATCATGGTGAGATTGTGTTATTTTATTTATTTAATCACGTCTATATTCCTTGCGGGGTGGGCAGAGACAGCAGTCTTGAAAGACTGATAGCTGTTAGGCTTAGAATTGATAGGTTATGTTACATACATACATACATACATACATAAAATCACGCCTCTTTCCCGGAGGGGTAGGCAGAGACTACCTCTTTCCACTTGCCACGATCTCTGCATACTTCTTTCGCTTCGTCCACATTCATAACTCTCTTCATACAAGCTCGGCGGTTTCGGGTACTTTTGACCTGACCCTTTACCAGGACGTCCTTAATTTGATCAAGATACGTTCGTCTAGGTCTTCCCACTCCGACCTTTCCCTCCACACTCTCCTTGTATATCTGCTTAGTCAACCTGCTTTCATTCATCCTCTCCACATGACCGAACCATCTTAACATACCCTTTTCTATTCCTGTAACTACATCTTCTTTCACATCACAACATTCCCTTATCACGCTGTTCCTTATCCTGTCACTCAATTTCACACCCATCATACTCCTTAACGCTCTCATTTCCACTGCATTTATTCTGCTTTCATGCTTCTTTTGCCATACCCAACTTTCACTCCCATACATTAATGTCGGGACCAACACGCCCCTGTGCACAGCCAGTCGAGCCTTTTTGGATAGTTTCTGACTGCTCATAAAGGCATGCAAAGCTCCATTCACCATGTTCCCCGCGTTCACTCTCCTTTCAATATCACTATCATACTTGCCATCTGATGTAAACTTTGATCCTAGATATACAAACTCTTTCACTTGCTCCACTTTTTCTCCTCCAATCAAAATATTACATGCTGTCATTTCTTTCTCCATTTCAAAAACCAGTGTTTTAGTTTTACTTACGTTCACTTTCATTCCTTTCTCTTTTAAAGCTTCATGCATACAGTTTACCATCTCCTGTAACTCCTCCGCTGATGACGCCAGTATAACCTGATCGTCGGCATAGAGCAGACATTTGACGAGTAACTCATTCATCCTTAATCCACTTTTAGACTCTTTCAAATCTGTCAAACAGCTATCCATAAATAGGTTGAACAGCCACGGTGACGCAACACATCCTTGCCTAACGCCTTTCTCAATCTTAAACCACTCAGTGTGCGCTCCGTTTATCCTGACACAAGCACTCGAATCCTCATATAAGGATTTCAGTGCTCGTATTAAGAGACTGCTCACCCCATGCATAGAAAGTGCTGACCACAATTCATTCCTCTCAACTCTGTCATAGGCCTTTTCCAGATCTACGAATGTGCAATAGACTTTTTGACTCTTGGCCAAAAACTTTTCGGCTATGCACCGCAAGGAAAAGACCTGATCAGTACATCCCATTCCCTTTCGAAATCCCGCTTGAGCATCCCATATTTTGTCATCAGTTTCATTCCTGACTCTATTAATCAATACCTTAGCATACAATTTGCCGACGACGCTAAGCAGGCTTATACCACGATAATTTTTGCAGTCCAGCTGTGACCCTTTTCCTTTGTAAAGTGGCACGATAACAGCCTTACACCAATCTTTTGGTACTCGGCCGCTTCTCCAACACAAATTGAAAAGGCAGTACAACTGACTAGCTACTACTCCTTTTCCTGCTTTAAGCATCTCGACCGACACTCTATCACACCCAGCAGCCTTTCCCGCTTTCATACTCTTAAGTGCTTCCACAATTTCGAACATTTCAATTTCGCCTTCCATCTCATTCTCTTTTTCTTCGCTATAGCAGAAATCTTTCTTATTTCCTTCCTTTTTTTCAAATAAACTTTCAAAATAGTCCTTCCATATCTTTAGTACACATTCTTCTCCTTTCACAACGCTACCATCCTGGCATCTGATCCTAGTCAGCTCTCTGGTTATAGTATTTCCTCGGGCTGACCTTACGGATTTCCAGAATACTTTCAGATTTGACTGAAAGTCTTCTGATAGCCTTTTATCAAAATCCTCTTTATACTCTTCTTTCTTTCTAATCACAGCTTTCTTAACCAAATCTTTCATTTTCTTATATTCCTTACGTGCTTCATTCACATCTTCATCTATAACCTCTTGCATTCTTAAGTTAGCTTTTGCTGCTAACAAATCCAGCCATGCTTTCTTCTTTAATCGCACAAGTTCTTGCACATCTTTACTCATCCACGCATTTTTGTGATTTTTTCCTTTCCTTCTTCTACTTACACCACACACTTCAACAGCTACTTTCACAATTCTTTCTTTAAATTCCTTCCATCCATCTTCAATATCGCTCATTTCCTCTAAATCTTCAAATTCATCCTTCAGTCTATTAATATACTTCTTACCTACATCCATATCTTGCAAATTTTCTACTTTTACTCTTTCCAAAGCGCTGGTTTGCTCCCTTACCCTGTGCCGCCAGCGATTGAAGATACCCCTTATCCGGGATATCACCAGTAAATGGTCCGAGTCAATGCCAGCACCGCGATATGCACGGGTATCCAGCACTTTGTTCTTCAATCTTTCATCTACAATCACAAAGTCTATCATACTTTTTAAAATACCTTCCACTCTTGTGTAGGTGTGGATCTCTTTATGTTGAAACATTGAGTTCGACACAAAAAGATCCCACTCTAGACAAATTTCTAATACACTTCTTCCATTATCATTCACCTTTTCGTCACCAAACGCACCAAGCACCTTTTCATATCCATCACGCTTTACACCCACCCATCCATTAAAATCACCTAACATAATAATCTTCTCATTTGGCTTGGTAACTTTCAATACTTCTCTTACACTATTCCAGAACTCCTCGTTTTCGCTTTTTGCTGATGTTGTACCCCTCGAACCCACATCCCAAGGTGCATAAACACCTAGAACGAAGATCCGAGTGATTCCAACTTTCAGCCTAATCCATAGAAGACGAGGGCTGACACACTCATACTCATTCACGCACTCAGCCATTCGTGCAGAAAGAATTAGACCGACCCCTTGACAGCCTCGGCTGGTACTGGAAATTCCAGACCAATACGCCGTGTAAGGGCCGTGCTGCGTCGCGTCGCATCCTTTCCGCTTCGTTTCATTCACGCACAACACATCCAAACGTCTTTCATCCATCTTCTGGCATACTTCCTCAATCTTATCCTTCATTCCTCCTCTTACATTCATCGTCGCAAAGCGGCTTTCAGCAGACCGCATACCGCTCCCGCCGGGAACGAGACGTGATGGGGTGCGGACACCATCGCCGCCATTTATATGCTTTTTAAGGTTCATAATGCGATTCCCACGAGACGCTAGGGAAAAATTTTGTCCGCCCCAGCAGAGCCCCGCATGCCAGGGTAAGGCTAGCCATTACCTGGGGGTCGCCCAACCCCATGGCGGAAGTGGCACGCTCGAGACTAGGCTCGCCCCTAGCCATGCATCCATCGGCGCGGCAGACCTTAGATTGGCAGGGATTTACATTAAAGAGGAATCCCAAGTCTATCCCTTAGTCGGCTCTTACGACATCCGTGGGAAAGAGATGGAGTGGTCCTATTCTTTTGTAATGGTGCCGGGAACCACACGGCACATATGTTACATGTGTAAAGTTATGTGTCTTTCTCGGTAGGAAAAGGCAGAGAAAACATTCCACAACCACCAATAGAATATAGAATTGTACCACTCCCAACTCTTTTCTATTGATGTCGTAAAAAGCGACTTAATTAAATGCTTATAAACTTGGGATTCTTCTTTTGGACGATGGGCTTGCAACCTGTCACTATTTAAATCTCAATTCTATCGTTTAGCCAAACAGCTGAACGTGGCCTATCAGTCTTTTCAAGACTTTTAGCTCTGTCAACCCCGCAAGAAATGTAGACGTTATTATATGTATGTATTAACTCATCTAGTGTTCCAAATTACACAGACAAAAGCAATCACCTAATATATTGTATTTGTTTCAGCTCTGAACGAGACGCACCTGTTAATTTTCACGGCGACTCACATCGACATTTACGAGATTGAATCCGGGGAATGGGTGCAAACATTAAATATACGTGAGTGTTGTATAAACATCCTTCTATCCTACTACTGTTATAAAGGCGAAAGTTTGTATGGATGTATGGATGTTTGTTACTCTTTCACGCAAAAACTACTGAACCGATTACCATGAAATTTGGTATGTAGGTAGCTGAAGACCCAGAATAACACATAGGCTACTTTTTATCCCAGAGTTCCCGCGGGATTGATAGGGTTTCCATGCGGACGAAGTCGCGGGCGGCCTCTAGTAGATGTATATATATATGTCTCCACCTATAGATGTATGTAATCGGTATTAAATATAGAAATAAATTAAATATGTATATTTTTTATTAAACGAACTGCTTAAATCTCGAATGTCTGTTTGAATGTGTCTCGAATTCCGATGCTAACTTAAAATAGTTTTCAAGGCAAAAATCAATTTAACCTCCTAATTTAATTTAAACTTTTATTTTAATTTAATACCGATTTTGGGTAATGTTTTTTACACAGTTTCATTTAAAAATACATAGATACAGGTTACATTTTTTGATCCATGCATACTTTTTTCATCTACATTAACACAAGTTCTTCAATTGTGATTACTCTTATATTAATAAAATGTATATGTTTCTTGTTACCAGCAAACGCTCGGCCGCTAGACGAGAACGGTTGGATAATATCAGTGACGGGTGTTAGCAACAACGGGTTCCCATTCTCCGGCGACGCCGCGCCCGCCATAGTGTGTCTGAGGCCGGTCACGGGCCGTATGTATTGTTTTGTATCTTTAGACACCCTCCCTTTTGATACCTAAAAAGGTAAAGAACATAAATAAACACAAAAGAAAGTACCAGATAGGAAGGAAAGATAGACCAAGTAGGAACAGATAACTTTTAGAGCGTCAAAAAAGCGCTAAGAAGCATTAAGAGAGCAGCATACATACCTAATCTAGACAAAGATATATAAAACTCTTGCGCGTTTTATGATTTGTCGTAGCCTATATAAGGCCAATCGTAGCACGCTTCGTAGCTGATAGTGAATCCGCTACGTGTATCGTAGACGTAGTGCTTCGAACTCGTAGCATGCTTCGTAGCCAATAACCAGTCCGCTACGAACTCGTAGCACGCTTCGTAGCCAATAGACAGTCCGCTACGAACTCGTAGCACGCAAACGTTAACATTAAGGCATCATCTATGTTTCAAAGCTTCATCATTGTTTTCAGTAAATTCAAATAACGCATCGATTGATATCGGTCCACCAGATTTTTGGTTAAGAGGGAACGCTTTTAAATGAACTTCTAGTTTGTAGAGTATAATTAATGTAAAAAGTACGTGTCACCATGATATTACTTTATTAAACTACAAAATTACCGAACTAATTTTTATGTTTGTTTGGTCTGACTTTAAATATAATGTTTATCTGAATTTTTGTTTTAATATTATAACTGAGAGTTTGCACTTCTAATTAGTCTTGAAAATTTATCTTCTTTTTTCTTTTTCAGAGGGTCCACTGTCCGTGGAACACGTGTCGCTATGGGGTAGCGGCAAACGAAGATTTTCAGTACGGGAGCAGTCGCATCAAGCTATTGAGGCTCACAATAGATTGTAAGATAATTTTATAAGTAACTCCTTTACATTTATATGTAACATATGGTTACGTCTATATCCCTTGTGGGCTAGACAAAGCCAACAGTCTTGAAAAGATTGATAGGCCACGTTCAGCTATTACTATTATTATAAACTCCTTTACATAAAAAAAAATGTGCTGTTATGTTGTGTATGCATCTTATATCTTGAAATAAATTTTGCAATTTCATCTTTTAATCGTTAATTTGTATGTATCAGTCACTTCCAAGACAGTGGGCTCTGTCTACCCCGCAAGGGATGAAGACGCGATTTTATGTATATATGTATGTATAGCAATATTTTATTGTTTAATTATCAAACTAGTTGTAAACGTGTTTATTATAAGCAATCAATGAATTTGCAGATCGGAGCGACGATCCCGCCTCATCTCAGCGCCCAGTAACTTCGCCCACCTCTCCCACATGGGCCCGGGGGACGGAATACGCTCGCAGAGGTTGTTAGATCTGCCTACCACCGTGGAGACTGCCGATGATGCTAATGTGGTGAGTGGACCATCGCCCACCTCATACTTACACTTGCCCAACTTTGCCCACTCTCCTCTCGCCCACCATCGCCCAACTCATACTTACACTTGCCCAAATTTGCCCACTCTCCTCTCGTCCACCCCATGTTTACACTTGCCCACCTTGGCCCACTCTCCTCTCGCCCACCATCGCCCAACTCATACTTACACTTGCCCAACTTTGCCCACTCTCCTCTCGCCCACCATCGCCCAACTCATACTTACACTTGCCCAACTTTGCCCACTCTCCTCTCGCCTACCCCATGTTTACACTTGCCCACCTTTGTCTACTACAACAGAATACATACTATAATCACTACCACGGGTACTAAAGTTTTTACCGGGATGATGAACGGTTAAGAAGAGTGTTTCACTTGTTAAGCCGTGAAGAGGTAACAAACAAACACACTTTCGCATTTTATAGGTATTTATTTGTATCCATGTATGAAGTGTGCAGAGATCGTGGCAAGTGGAAAGAGGTAGTCTCTGCCTACCCCTCCGGGCGTGATTTTATGTATGTATGTATTTGTATGGATTTTGTTTATTTATGTTGAATGAAATAAATATTTTTCTGTTTAATCTCAGCAAATGTACAGCAGCAGAGAGAGCAGTAAGCGGACATCGCCTCTCACGATATCGCACGGCACCGGCTCTTATAATGGTGAGATTTATTGTTATATATAATATTCTCGTGTCACAATGTTTGTCTCCGTACTCCTCCGAAACGGCTTTACCGATTTTAAACCAAATTTTGCATGCATATTCAGTAGGTCTGAGAATCGGCTAACATCTATTTTCCGTACCCCTAAGTGTTAAGGGTTTTTACCCCTTAGCATTTTTTATATGGCAAAACAACGTTTGCCGGGACACTAGCTTTATATAATATTATTATTCACTAGCTGATCTATCATTAAGCCGAACGTGGCCATTCAGTCTCTTTAAGACTGGTGGCTCTGTCTACCCCGCAAGGGATATAGACGTGACCATATGTATGTATGTATGTATTAACTAGCTGTAGGTACCCGAGACTTCGTCCGCGTGGAATAGTTATTTTTAGCATCATTGAAGCCTAAACAAGGATGTATAATTTTCCCCGTCTTTTTTTCACATTTTCCATTATTTCTTCGCTCCTTATCATCAACATCACGCTACAACTTAGCGAGATGTTATATAGCCTAAGGCCTACCTCGATAAATGGTCTACATTTCAGCACAAAAAGAATTTTTCAATTCGAACCAGTAGTGCCTGAGATTAGCGCGTTCAAACAAACAAACAAACAAACTCTTCACCTTTATAATATTTGTATAGATTTATTTCAATATGCCATTAAAACTTTTATATACATACCAGTTTTTGAATTGAAACAAACCTAATACAGATGTATTAGGTTTAATTAAAACCGCATCTTAATCGGATCAGTAGTAACCGCGTGATGCGAGTTTGAACGATACAGACATTATTAGCGTCTGTTGTTCGTCTTATAAAGGTTCATGGCGATATACGGCAAAAAATAAGACATCGGTCAGTAAGAATATTATTATATCTTTTAATTAATTGATTAATTTTTATGCAGGTTCATGGCGCGGCCGAGGTCGGGAGGAGGCGCCACCGTCGCCGCATCATCATCGCCCCATGGAGAGGTAATTAGATGTGTGTGAGAATAGGATCACTTTCCCATGGATGTCGTTAAAGGCGACTATGGGATAGGCTTATAAACTTGGAATGCTTCTTGTAGGCGACGGGCTAGCAACCTGTCACTTTACATGAATCTCAATTCTATCAGTAAGCTGAATGTGGCCTATCAGTGTTTTCGGCTCTGTCTCCCCCGCAAGGGATATTGACGTGATTATATGCATTTATTGTATGAATAGAATAGAATAGGTTTATTTTCAAAATTGTATTGACGTCACATAATACGTATCCCTTATTGACTACCTCTTTCCACTTGCCACGATCTCTGCATATTTCCTTTGCTTCATCCACATTCATAACTCTCTTCATGCAAGCTCGGCGGTTTCGGGTACTTTTGACCTGACCCTTTACCAGGACGTCCTTAAACATAACTTAAATATAATTTTAACTATATGAGAACGTGTGTGACATTTCTAGCCCTGTCCTGTAAAGGATAAAGTTTAAAATTGAATTGGTGTGTTCCAGGTCGATAGGCGGCGGTTCGCAGGGCAGCGGCTCCCTGCTGGAGCGCTCCATCACGCCGCTCAGCCTCGGCAGCATGAGCTCCCTTACGCACGACGTGCTCAAGGTGACCCGCACGGGGGGAAGGGGGGGGGAGAGGGAGAGAGGGATAGAGAGACGAAGAGATATAGAAGGAGAGAGGGAGAGGGAGAGAGAGAGGGAGGGAGAGGTGAAGAGATATAAAAGGAGAGAGAGAGAGAGGGAGAGAGATAAAGAGGGAGTGAGAGAGAAATGTAGTTTATTAGGGATCTCTTCTTCTCTTCATCTTTTTCCAATGAAAGTCGTAAAACTACTAAGGGGAAGGCTAATCATTTTCTACAGTAAGGTAATTGAACAAAATGATGCAGTGCAGTTTATTACCGCTTCTTATGCACTGACGATTTGGAAGCGGAACTCGACTTAAGTTTAAAGTAATTTATTTGACGTCAAACAATGCTGTGAAACTAAAAGATATGACAATTATTAAGTGATGCTTGAAATGTCCCATAATAATGAATAAAATAATTTAATTTGAACTTGAAATTCTTATATAAGCCGGTGGGCTAGTAACCTATTTGAATCTCACTATCATCTTAAAGCCTGGCGAAACTGTTATGTCCATCCCGTGTAAGGGATAAAAACGTAATCATATGTATGTATGTATGTGTGTGTGTAGAAACGCCATTAACGTTGTTATATATTATATATTATATATATATATATATATGTTATGACAGGTGGGTACGGAGATGGGGGAGGCGTTGCACAGCGAAGACAGCAGTTGCGGGGCTTCCCCGCCACATCCGCTGGATCCCTGATGGTGAGCGTTCAGTCGATCAGTCACAAAAAGTTTCCAAGTGGTTGTCTAGAGAATAAATTGCAATCAATTAATAAAGAAATTTGAGGTCATTCTCTTAGTAGTAGTAACTAATTAAAAATTACTTTAACTTGACCAAAAATATAGCTAACCTTTCAATAAAAATAACCCCCCTAGGGTTATTTTTGTGTTTCATGGAGATAACACCAAATAGATTGGACCAATCGCGCCTGAACGATTAAAATCTGTCTCAAAAAATATTTTCTTCCAGAAATCAACTGAACACATACTGGACACTAGACGTGTCCCGTTTCTACGCTTGCTTCTGTTGATTTGCTGCGCGACTTTGTACCTTAACGTCGTACGATTAAGGCTACCTTTGACCTTTACGTCGAACGATAAAGGCTGCCTTTGCCTTTAACATTATACGATAAAGGCTACCTTAATATTGTACGATAAAGGCTACCTTAAAATGGCACGATAGGATAAGGCTGGAGTCGCACTCCGCGAGGGTTTGGTTCCTAAGATGTTTGTTTCTGCTATTAAAAAAAAAACTTATATTCGAGTGCAAAAATCCATATGGAACTTTAGGAAACATTTGCTATGAAAATGTATGGACATTTGTACGTGGTTGTACCTCCCACAAGATAATAATGGTGGTAACTATGTGACTTTCAGGTCAATTAGAAGATTGGTTTGGACTGTGTTGTTGGGAAATTAGATTTTAAGATTAAATTACAGGTACGCGTGAACATGATTGAAATCGGTTCAGTAGTTTTTGAGTTTTTATGACATACATGGCGAAACGAGATTCTTATACTTACAAATAGATAATGAAAAATATTTTTTTTTTTACATATTGTTTCGTATAACATTTTTATGCATAAAAATATTTTTCGTTAAAATGGAAAGTATATTTTAGTATTTCTTAAATTTATATATCTCTCCATTTCTCGCTTCATGAGGCTAATCTTAATTTATTTAAATTCAGGGAAACTCATAAAAGTATTTAAATTGAGTCACGTTAAAAATGTTTTTAAACAAGAGGCTAATTGTAGACAAAAATGTTGAAATCGTAATTTGTTTTTATTTGTATTAAAAAGTGATTTAGTTTCTCAGCAACACAGTCATATGAATAACAAAATAAATAAATATAATAGATGTAATGTATTAACCAAATTTCGTATTTATTTCGCTTTAAATATGTCGCACTGAATGTATTATACCCGGGACGCCTGTTCACCGCCGATGTTTTTGTATCATATTTTTTTTGATAAGTTTTGACAAAAGGCGTCCATATCGTGTTTAAGATTTGTAAACTTTCGATGAACGGAGGTTTTACCGCAAATTTGTTTTTTTTTTTGTTTTTATCTGTGGTATATACCGTTTAGACTTAAAGGACAGGCGCTTGTAAAAATAAACTGGCTTTATCGCGAAATTTAATAAAAATGTATTCAGCTGTTAAGCCATTACAGATACCAGTAGATAAGAATTTTTAATTTATAAATTATGTTCTTAAGCATGAATTCATTAGTAACTTGTTGGTTATTTTACTTTTTGTGGTACAACCTCCTTTCACACGGGTCTATTATTGGGTCCCATAAATTTTGATGGCACAATTTCAAGACAGCCTTTAATATTTACGCATAATCATTATTTAGCATCATGATTATATGTTCACAGTTCACACATCTTTTCGTATAATATATGAAAAATTATACAAAACGATGTGTGCTTTGTTTGTTGAACTTTGATTTATGCCAATAAAATTTATGTCTCCTTAATATAGATCATTTCCAGTCACTAATACTGCCATGCTAGCGTGAACATTAAAAATCTTTATTCCTTTTAAACACTGCCATTGTATTAAAGTGGACATTCTTCCAGTATGAATTTGGATTAACGAGAATTTCGGAGTTAGTCAACAAAATACTCGGAGGTTCCAGAATCTTCCTCCTGGCTTTAGTCCCGGTTGCGTTCTCACCTCTCCGGAGAGGAGCCCGGGGTTGACCACGATCCTGTAAGAATCTCAGTGGTTATAGAAATAAACGAACGATTTTTACTATAGATTGTTACTCATAATAGTTTTATACCAAAAAGTTATGCGTAGTAATTAATCGTTTGAATAGTGTCGAGTTTTGTGCGAATCGATTCCGAAATAATAAAAATTTTTATGGTGACACTCAAATTTATTCGTACTTCAATGTGGATTTTTTAATTCTCACTTAAGAAGTTATATGACAATCGAACTGACACGTAACTGCATAAATCGAAAATATATTTGGAGAATTTATGAAATAAAAAGTCCAATTTATACCTAGAATTTTAGTCTGTAATAGTTTAAGTCGCCGAACTTCCCCTCGGACTCGCTAGAAATGGTTTAATGTTTACGCTAGACGAAATAAACTTGTTAACAAAGCTAGATTAATTGATATTGTATAACTTAAAAGTGGATACTTAGTCAAGAGTATTAACCATTTGAGAGAGAGAGCACAGATTCTTCAGAATAATACTATAAATGTTACCGGTGAATGCTCCTGCAAAATGAGTAACTTTAATTTGAGCGGTATAAAAATCTCACCCAACGGGTAAGTTGTGAAAAACAAACTGACAGGCCTTCACATAATATTTAATATTAATATTTTTTAAACATAATTAAGCCAATATAATACAATACGAATTAACTTTATTGACCATAAAAATATATATGTATATGAATATGTTGAGCAAAGGCGGACTTATCGCTGAGCAAATCTCTTCCAGCCAACCTTTAGGTAATGAAAGGTAAATATATTTAATTTCCTTAAAAACATTAATTCCCTATTTATTTATATTGGAAAACTTGTCAGCTTATTTTCAAAATGAAATTTTGACACACAGAGTATTGTACACGCGAAAAGCTATCGCTGTCCCGCTTCAAGTCGTCACAAAAAGCGAAACAGCGATAGCTTTGCTCGCGATAAAAATGTGAAAGATTACAAAAACAGCATCTGCTAAATCAAGTATTCATAACTCTCAAGGTTCTGTGCTCGACTCGAAATATTGTAAAGTTTAAATTCTATAGTTTTTTTTATTACATAACAACTAACCCATCGCAATTTCGGCAATATTTCTTTTTATGATTTTTTTTTTAAATAAATACGATATAAAATTGAATCTAATTTTTTAAAAGAAAATATTCATTTTCACTAAGTCAAGTCATGAGGAATTGATTAATCAATAAAAAATATATTTATTTAAATGAGAATACTATTTAGTTTGTTTTTTAAGATCAATTAATATCAATG
Source organism: Amyelois transitella (assembly GCF_032362555.1). NCBI lineage: Eukaryota > Metazoa > Arthropoda > Insecta > Lepidoptera > Pyralidae > Amyelois > Amyelois transitella. The sequence goes on along the minus strand of NC_083530.1, from coordinate 5,603,369 downwards.
GGTCCACACAATATTATAACTAAATTAAGAAATATTATGAGTTACAATTTTTATGCATTCCGACCTCAAATATTTTATTTCTAACATAAAATTTAAATTGATTTTCTGACTCATGAATTGACTCAGTGCATCGGTTCCGTTAATCTCATTTTGTATGTGATTGTATAATTTTAACGTTAAGAAAGTTAAGTATAATTTTTATTTTTAACAATCTAGTCTTTTTGTTTATATTGTAGCGATGTATTATTATGTATAATTTTATTCTTCATTATTTTTAAGCGTAAAATAGTTTCATCAAATATATGAAATATAAAACTGAGATTTTTAGATTTTAATTATTATAAATATGATTTCAATGTGCAGTTTGGAATTATTTTGTAGTAATTTTTTTTATTAATATTTTCTCTGGACATGGAGGTTTTATTGCGTATTGACATGGCAACACTAGTAATGTAATACAGTCGACTGCAAAAGTCTTAAAACTAAACTGTTATTATAAAAGGATTTTTGCACTGGACCGTACCTGAAATTAAATTTTTTTTAATACTTTCCAACGCCAAAAAATCTCAAAGATAATTCTAATAGAAAATGCTTGAACATATCCAAAGAATTGAGAATAAATTCAAGGAGATGACTGAAATGTAATCAGTAGATAAATAAGCGTTTAAAAATTTAATTAAAATAAAGAACTGATTTAATTATCGTGTGGCTTATTCATGTATTTTTTAAACGGCATGATTTAATACTTTTGGTAAGATTTTTTTCAATTAATTAAACACCTTTTTATGTGTTGATTGAGGTTTGGTTTGGTTCTTAAAATTCATATCATGATGTATTTTTAGAAAAAATGATTTTATATTCTTCAACTAGAAAGGGTTTCGAGTGATCCAATGAAGAAGTAATGGTTTTGAAATCCTGGTTAATTTATACTTATATCTAATTGAATCTCCGTTAATCGATAAATTGTGATCTTCCATCACTGTTACCATTATCAATTTTTATTGAACACAATATAACAAAACATTCCGTAAGAGAACAATGAAAATTTACCCAAAAACCAAGCATTTATTACCCTGTTAATAAAACAATGTTAATTTTACCTTTAAACCTTCCTTTCGTCCATTTATTGAAATTAATAATTTCTTTCATATATTTTATTAAAGAATACGAGCATAAATGTACTGCGTTCCTCAGATTAATTTATTTAATTTAAAAATAAATAATATATATTTGACTTAAAAATTGAGACAATACAAGTAATCTTTCCACACGTTAAAAAAAATTAAATAATTGTCAATTGTAGAGACCGTGTTTTAGAATAAAAATAAAATGTAATCTGTCCAAGTAGTTATTTCATCTGAATCATATGAACATAGTAGATTGTTTTAGCCGAAACAAATTAATTAAATTTACGTGACAAATAATTAATTGGATAGATTATTATGTAATCGGCTGAATCTTAAGGAATCACATGTAAAATTTGTTGGTTGACACTATTCTCATAGCGTAAGAATGTATTGTTAAAACTGTAATTTTAAATCCGACGGATTGTATCGTATTAGGCGTAGATTTTGCTAAAATTGATACATTATATAAAAAAATTTGCATTTTATATATCGAAAAGACGATATCCTATAAGTACATTGTATTCCATACTTTACGCTTGTATTGTAACTCTAGTTGATTTGAAGAAGTTATATTGCCATTATCTTTTATAAGCCGAAGATAATTTTCTGAAAAATACGAATCCTATTTTTTTTATTTTCCAATTTGACAATCGGTATTTGTTTGAAATTCGTGTAAATTTTTTGACATCAATAAAAATCACTATTGTTGAATTTCTTTTTCATAATACCTATCAACAATGAAATTTGGAAATAACTTGGAATTAATTAAGTGTCATGGCTTATCATGCACCATCAGTACTCTCGGCTTATAGAAGTATATTGGATTTAAAAGTTAAATTATAATCGTATACATTAATATTAACGGTCAAATAAGATGTCAACGGTCTTATCTCACGCGCAAGATATGCTGTGTGTGCGTAGTGGTCACGTTGAATCACGAGATCCCAGGTTCAAATCAAACAAACACTAGTAAAGTTTACTAACGCGAATCTCATTAAAATGTTTCACATTTAAGAGTGCGATCGGTATTTTTTCGAAATAACAACGAATATCGAACGACAATTCTCGCCTTCGTCATGTGGTTGAAAGGAAAGAAGTATGCAAGGATCGTGGCAAGTGGAAAGATGTGCTCTGTCTTCTCCTGCGGGAAAGAGATGTGATATAACGTATGAATTATTAAACAAGTTCGAGCGAGAGAAAGATGTATATTTATGTCCCTAACAAACTTTTGCGCGGGGCTTTATTCCCGTGAGAATTCCCAGAAAAAGTACTCTATGTTATTCTGAAATGTCTATTCCTTCTGTATACTAAATTTCATCAAAATCGGTTCAGTTGTTTTTGGTTGTATTTGGTTATAAGTGTGAATTGACGTATTATTTGACTGTTTGTATAAAATGCTTATGCATTTAGACGCCATCAAATTAGGCAGAATGTAAATGCATGCCTTGTTGACCGATATAGCTAAACAGTTGAGACACTGGCAGTATGAATCTTACGTCATTGCGATAAGGTTTGAAGTGGGAGTTTTGGAAATTCTGATGTTCACACGAAGTAGAGTCACATTTGCAAATATTAATATACATACACTTAAATGGATGAGTTTTTTTTTAAAGAAAATAACTGCTTTATCGTGGTGAGTGTCCACTGCGCTTGATCGTTTAAAAATTACTGAAATGTGAAAAATTAGCCGAATATATATAAGCACCATGTTATATATTAACCCCTTTGATTGTCATGTCCAAATTTATCGTATCAATAAATATTATTTTAAACGATGTGTGCATTGAGTATAAAAATATATGTATATTATAATAAATCGCAAATATTTTTAAGAGTGGGTTCAGTTAAGCGTCTGAACAACTTCTCTTTTCATAAATATGTCGAAATTGACTTATGTCAATTCCGATTTATTCCTTGACTGAATCTAATCTAAAAATATTTGTACTGTAAAAAACAAACATTGGTCATTTTAATTGTACAACTTGTCGGATATATTTTGTTCAATATTCTAGTTTTCTGTTTGTATAAACCTTTAATTAAAAAAATCAATTACATTAAATCGAAAACTTCTATATATTTTGAATAATAAAAGCGCAGTGGAAGAACTATAATAATCTAGATTGCCTCGCAGTTTTTTTTACCAAATTCCTTCTAATAATTATCTCCCTTATATCTATCTAATGATATGACAACTAATTATATAATTTGTATCTAAATCTAAATTATTGAATAATCTTAAATT